>NC_052475.1:4382697-4443953 GCF_009730915.1 Dioscorea cayenensis subsp. rotundata
TAATTATTATTTGTTAGCTTTCATGAAATGTTTTCATGATGGCTTATAAATAAATTAGGTGTGTATCAAGGAATTGTAGGCAAGGGGAATTTATTCGATAATCATATATTATGTTCATAATGTAATTTATTAAATATTTATAGATGTCATAATAAATATTTTCAATATTTTTTGGGAATTTATGAGTTTTTTAACTATATGTATTACAATGTCTAAAACAAATTGATAATTTTTAGAAAAAAAACTAATAAAAACTATATATATATATATATATATATAAAGTAGATAGATAGATAGACATATAGAGAGGGAGTGAGTCTAAGTAGTAAAAGATCATGATAACATATATATTTTGTTAAGTAATGTGTTAAATGTTAATAAATAAAATAATGATTTTTTCTTATGTTTTGTTAAAGTTTATTATTTTAAAACTTGGGTATTAATTTGTTAAAAAATAATAAAGTAGCATGTGAAGCAGAGGTAAGATAGATATTTTTGCAAAGTGATAGTAGATTGTATTTATGCTTTTATTTAGAGAGATGGAGACATGAAGGAGAGAAAGTGCTTGAGTGAGTGTAGCAAATGCTTATCATATATTTTCAAAACATATATTATTCCCATAAACATAAATCTAAAAAATTCATGTATTTAATGTATATATATGAAATTAAGTTAGTATTTGCATGTGTATGAGAATCAATAGACATGCATGCATATATGCATGGAAAAAGGAGATGTATACTTTATGTACGTATGTATATGAATATATCTATATATACCTACAACATGTAGTGTATATAAATCTATGATACCTACATGCATATATATACATGCATCTATTCATGTATACTACATATAGATGGAGAAAGAGAGATGTATATCACATGCACATATCTATGTATATCTACATCATGCAATATATATATATATATATATATATTAATATGCATATATATTTCAAAATGTAAGGAAAAAGAGGAATATATAGACTAAATAAAGAAATATGATCTAAGACATTGGTAATGGAGCAAAGTAGTCTATTCTCTCGTAGATTGTGTGATGACCAAGGAGGTGCTTTTAGAGTTATCATCATAGCACTGACATGGGAAAAACAAAGGCCAAGGCATAGGACCTAGTTGTTCTCTTTGACCATTTCATCATTATTATGATATATTGAGAGACTTCTAAATTTGTTTTAGGGATGGACATTTGTCCATCTTTTATAGGATAATTTTTTTTTCAATTCTAGCTATCCTTCACTCTCAACAATAATCATGCTCTTAACCCTAATACACTACTTTCTCTATTTCATCTTCTTCTCTATTTCATCATTATCCTTTATTTGAGGAAATAGGGGAGAGTAGATGAGGTTTTAATGGAAAGCAACGTATTTCAGGATAACACTACTTCATAAGGCTTTTTCTTCTTCTGTTAAGTTTGACATCGCCTTTGCAATTTTCTTTTGCCTGTAGTGTTGTGGCTTCCAGCGTAGCAAGATTAAGTATCATCAACATCATCTCTAGCAGTACAGTAAGACTCATCATCATCACTATTGTTATCATCATCATCATTATTATTTCTAACACCATAAAAAGATTGAGGAGTAATAATTTTGCTGCAATAAGCTTCCTTTTCAGCATATAGGTTTTCATCTTTTGTTATATGTATTTTCTTATACTTCTTGCATTAGTTTTTTTCTTTCTTTATTTTTTATTTGTTTTGATTATGTGATTATTATGTTTTTGTTTGGCTTAGCATGACAGATCATTATCATAGTGATAATTTGGGAAAACTTCCTCAAGATATGGTTGAAGAGATTTTCAGATGTATAGTTTCAACATCTTCTAATTCCCTTCATGATCTTAAACTTTTGCGTCGCTGGTAATTTTATTCATTTATATAATAGAAACAAAAATTATTTGTTTAAATAATAACGTAATTTTTTTCCTAGTTGCAAGGGTTTTTATAAAGTATCCAAAAGTCGTAGAGTTGGACAGATGATGCGGATAGTAATTTATGGTATCTTAGCATGGAAGAATATATTATTTTCCTTTGGAATTGTGCATCAAGTGGAAATCTAGAAGCTTGTTTGAAACTTGGCATGGTAAAATTTATGATTATAATATTTATTAATGTTAGATAAATTATAGTATTAATATTAGGGACTAATTTTTAAAATTTGTTTGTAGGTAGAAGGTATAAAGTTGAAAATGGATTCAGGCATACAATATTTACATAATGTAGCTTGTAAAGATTATTTGCCTGCAGGATATGCAGCTGGGAATATTTTATATAAAGATTATATAACACGTAATTCTGGTATAACAATGTTAAATTTAGTTTCTTATGGAAAAATAAGTAATGTTTCAGAAGCAATAGATAGCAAAAGATCAGGTAATCCTATAATAAATAGTTGTCGATATGTTATAGCAGAGTTTCTTAGAGAGATAGTATGGAGTGTAGAAGGCAAATGGATGGAAAAAGAGATGTGGGAGTGTGGTAAAGAGTTTTGTGGTCGGAATGTTAATGATATTATTTGCAATGGATGGTTAGGTGAAAATGGATTAGTGAGAGAATTTTGCAGCTCAGCTTGTAAATGGAAATATGAATTTAATTTGCTTTCTGAACTTATGCAATATTTATATTGTTTAGTTCATTTTCTGTTATAGTTTTCTGTATTTGTAATCTTGTATTATAGATTTACTTTTTTTTAATGAATGTTATATGTAATATATTCTTGAAGTAAAAAATTTGTTGAAGTTTCTATTAATATAACAAAGGAAAAAAATCAATATATAAATGTGTATATGTTAAGCTAATGTTCTTCAAGTAGAGATGGGCATATGCAATAGCAAATGATAGGTGCTGGATAAATCCTTAAGTTTCTATTAATATAACAAAGGAAAAAATCAATATATAGATGTGTATATCCTAAGCTAATATTCTTCAAGCAGAGATGGGAATATGCAATAGCAAATGATAGGTGCTGGATAAATCCTTACCTGGAATCAACAAAGGGGAAAAACATAATAGATGAATCCATCTGTGTAAAAGATAATATATTATACTACTATCATATGGTTGATGAATATGTTTTTATGGTAGAAATGCATTTTATGTTTTTTTAATAGACATTATAGTATACAATCATTAATTGTTACATTATTGTGCTTATATCTTTCCTATCTGGATTTCTTTATTGATTAAATTACATATATTCATTGAGTATATATGAAAGGATATGATAGTTAATAACTCATTTAAGAATTAATGCAACTTGTGCTTACACACACACACATATATATTATATCTAAGTCTTTGATCACATGATTAATCTATATTCATATTCTAACAAAAAAATATAAACTAAAAACCTATTTTGTTCATAATAAAGCTCATCTCAATTATCTTAAGAACATAATTTTTATTTTACAATACAACATTGCAAGTCATGAACATCATATTTGTTATAGTATAAAAGATGAAGGAAATGCATTTGATTGCCAAAAACTCTGTAAAATGGTGGTAATACTGATCCAATCATCGTCATGATTATTAATCTCAAAGTCATACTCAGAATAATATTCCTTATCCTCCTCCGAAGGAAGAGGCACCGGAGGTGGTAGTGGAGGAGGTGGCGGAGGTTATAGTGGAGGAGGTGGAGGAGGTGGTAGTGGAGGAGACGGAGAAGGCATAGTAGGAAACACATAGGAAAAATTAGTTTGAGCTCTATCAATACCACTAAAGGTAATTGATGCCATGTCATAAGTCAATGCTGCTTCCTCTGTTGTATCAAATGTGCCTAACCAATGTCTCTTTCTAGTGTGAGGGTTTATAATCTCTGCTGCATAGCGTCTCGATGGTCTCCTTCGTACTCCTAAGTACCCCGTTGATCCTCTAGGGCGTCTTCTTTGGTGACGGGGTAGCCTGATGCATTGTAAGTCAGGTATGTCCATAGATATTCAATGTTAATTGTTGCAGGATTGTTTTGTATCTTATATCTATATATATATATATAGTTTTATGCAATCTTATATGTATATATATATATATAGTTTGGAAAAACAATTGAATTAGGGTTTTCTAGAGTAATGTAAGTATGGTTAGGTTGTTATTCAACAGCTATGGTGGATGTCCTTAGATTTGAAATCGATGGTCGTACTTAAATTATGAATCCTCATATATATATATATATATATGTATCTGAGCAAAGATCTCTTGTCAATTATTTTATACTACTAGAGATAGCTAGACATAGCTAGCAACAAACAAAGTGAGAAAGATAGATATATTGGAGATTTATTAATAACCATTAATGGAAACACTTTTTCTTTTATCAATTATTGTTTGTGCTTTAATATGTTATACATTTCTAAATATAATGCTACATAGAAATTCCTATATTACTTGTCTTACAGAAATTTTATGTTTTTTTTAAAATTTTTTCCATCTATATAAGAGTGTGAAAAGTCAAAGATAAATCATACAAAATCTATTTTACAGATTGTAAAGTTTAATGAATTTCACATAAATGTATGATTCTAGTATATAAGGGTCAACAATTGTGGCTTAATTATACTCTAATGCAAACCGGGCCATATTAAAAAAAAAAAATCTTTCGTGGCGGGGTAGCATGATGCATTGTAAGTCAGGTATGCCCATAGATATGCAATGTTAATTGTTGCAAGATTGTTTTGTATCTTACTTCTCTATATATAGAGTTTTATGCAATTATATATGTATATATATATATATATATATATATAGTTTGGAAAAACAATTGAATTAGGGTTTTCTAGAGTAATGTAGGTGTTGTTAGGTTGCCATTCAACAACTACGGTGGATGTCCTTAGATTTGAAATTTATGATCGTACTTAGATTACGAATCCTCATATAAGCAAAGATCTCTTGTCAATTATTTTATACTGCTAGAGACAGCTAGATATAGCTAGCAACATACAAAGTGAGAAAGATATATTGAAGATTTCTTAATAACTATTAATGTAAACACCTTTTTCTTTTATCAAATATTGTTTATGTTTTAATATGTTATACATTTCTAAATATAATGCTACATAGAATATTTCTATATTACTTGTCTTACATAAATCTTATGTTTTATTTTTTTATTTTTTTCCCCCTGTATAAGGGTGTGAAAAGTCAAAGATAAATCACACAAAATCTACTTTACAGGTTTTAAAGTTTAATGCATTTCACATAAATGTACGATTCTAGCAGATAAGGGTCAACAATTGTGGCTTAATTATATTCTCATGCAAGCCGGCCTATATCCCAAAACCTAGGATATTAATATGTTATCATAATATGTAAATGATGATTTGGATTTTTTGGTAGAAAAGGAAAACAAAATCTAAGCAAAAATCTCTTGTCAAATATATTACAAAGCTAGAGATAGCTAGACACAGCTACATATGAAGCAAAAGGGGAATATTATTCAAACAGCGGGATCAGTGGCACATTTGAGAGAGTAGGGGGTGGAGACGGCAGCGTTATTGAGGGTAGGGTTAGAAAAATTAATTACATTAATAAAACCCTCTCGAATTGCTGGTACACTGATCTATAGGGAGTAGTGAAACAGGTGCCGGACACTTAAACAGGCCAATCATGAAAGCATAAAGTGGACAGTCGTGATTGAACAGATAATCCTTATGGTTTGGTTTTACTTTCTTTGCAAAACCTAAAATGATCTGGCAGAGACAAATTAATGCAAAATAATGTTCCTAATATTATATCGTTGTCGGCTTCTCATTGGTCCGTTGACTAATAATTGATAATCGAGAAGGATGTTAAAGTGGGTTAGTACAGGTAATGATGATAGAGGACATTGTGATGCTTTGGTTTTATCATTGAAAAATGCATGTATATAAATCGTGATGGTATGATGAAGAGATGATGAAGATGGAGGAGATGACAGAAGAGAGAGAGCATTGTTAATCAATAATGGTGAAATAATTATTCCATGTTGTCTTAATTGTGCTCTCTGCTCTATCTGTCATCATTATCATATTTCTTTCCTTCTCTGTCTTTCTTTCTCTCTAACACTCAATCTCTTTTTTTTTTTTTAAGGTTTCATTCTCTATATATTTTTATTAAACTTTAGTATATAGTTCATACAAATATATTTAAAGATAAATTTGTTATACTTATGGTTTAGTTAAGGTAATAATGATGTAATTCTTTTTGCATCTCTTCTCTCTTTTTTTAGGGCATATTTTTTTTTCAGAGTTATCAACAAAATTATTCATATTGTTATTGTATGGATTTGTGTAGATATGCATTTAAATTACTACATTTCATATGTTTTTATATAGGATTTTAGGCGTGTCTTTGTTTTTATGATGTTTGCTATCAAGAAGTGGATTTAGTCAAGCTATTTTATTCTTTATTTATTTTCCTTTTGCTTTGATTGCATTTATAAACAACTAATCAAGGAAAAGAATACAAAACATTTATAATATAAATCTCTTCTATGAGTAATACAAATAAATTGAAATTATACAATAGAATAATGCTATACATCGAAGATGATAGAATTGTTCTTTGAACTTTTAAAGATAATGCTTCTCAAAAGATTTAATTAAGAAATTGATAAATAAACAGATCTAATGAGTAAATCTTATATTAAATTCAGTACATACATCTTTGATTTGTCATAAATCAGCAAAAGAGCATGGGTGTAGGAATTTCTATGTTACTCGGTTGAAATAATAAACATGCATTATTTATCTTCATTATTGAAATTATTGAGATTATTACAAACATTCATAGCAGTCATATTGTCAAACATTCATATAAATATGAAAGTATTATTCAAATCTCATCTTTTTTCTCATAAGTAACTGTTGATACTTGCTCGCCGTCTTTGTGAGTTTTTTTTCCCTTGCTTAGGTGTGTTCCTTTGTTTCTTTACTATTGGGGTTTCAATGTATAGATCTGGAGGATTTTCAATCTTTGATGATGATTCTAGCAGTTCACTTTCTTTACGTTTGTTGCTTGCTTCAACAATTTCTAATGTGGATTGCTCAGTTGGTTCTTCTATTGCTAGATTTGCAGGGCTTTTTCCCTTTGAGCTTTCTCCATGTAAATTAATAGCTTTTGCATCGTAAATTCTGTAAGTAAGCACATCATCTTTAATTGCCTGTTGTGATAGACCTACAGTTAAACTAAATTTCTTGCTGATTATACTATGGATTTGTTCGGGCACTTTTGAGTTTCCAATCCATCATAGAGAGCCATCTGTCCAAAGAACTAATCAAACTTGCAAAATAAACACAATAGCATAATTTCATTACATATTTTAATTAACATATACTAGTAGAGTTGTTATACATATCAATAGCAAATAAATACAAACCACACCTTTTGTTACATATTTAATATTATTAAACTTACATTACAATAACTAAAGAAACTTATTATATTTTAGACATATTTATGAAATGAATCATCTATTGAAGCAGATCTACTTTTCGATCAACCCATATTGCTTTCAGACTGTTCTGCTTCATGTCGTCTTATTTTGTTCTTCAGTTCTTCTAATTCAGTAGTTATCATTGCAAGGCTGCCTGATAATATATCATTAATATCTTTTAGTTCTTCTAATTCATTTTTAACATCACGTAGTTCCTTCTCATTCACATCTTTAATAATAACATCATAAATATTTTTCAGATGCTTTATTTTTGTATTTGCTTCTAATCCAATTTGCTCATGAACTCCACAGCTATCTTCATATATGATTTTGCATGTAAAACTTGGATTGTGATCTGGACCATTTTGTTCACATACATAAACTGCAGGTGGCAATCTTAATTTTTCCATAATCTCCTTAAGTACTACCTTAAATTGTACATCAACAACAATCTGCATGTCGACTTCCATTTTTTCCACCTATTGTGATGTATTAAGAACAGGTAAAAGTTTCCATTAATAAATTGATCTTAAAAACATAAGAATATATATATATATATATATATATATACTAAACTTATGAGCTATTTAATAGAAGTGATATGATTTCATAAATTAAGCCAATTATTATCACATAGTGCATTTTACATGAAGAAAATCTACTTAGCTAAGAATGTTTACATATACAGACATTCTGATACTAAGCAAATAAATAACCACAAATAATATCTTAACAATCATCATTATTTTGCATAAGATTGGAAAGTAAGGAATTTGAATTCCTCCATCAATTAGAATAAACATTTAATTGATTAAAAAAAACAAAATAATTAGTTTGCCAAAGATTATACAAATACATATTTAAAATAAAAAATCTAAAATTTGGGATTATATTTGATTATCTATATTAAGGAATTAAAAAATAATTAAAATTTATAGGATATTTACAAATAAAAAAAATCCAAAACTTAATTTAATTTTGTTTTCAATTATTCATGTATTTTATTTAGTCCATGGTCAATTATCTATCAAACTATCTTAATAAAAAAAAGGGCAAATAATGGTCATCTCACTTTTATTATCTTTTCTCCCTATTTTTATAAATAATTGGGAGATGTTGGATATAATATTTGAAATTCAAATGAAAGAAAAAATTTGGAGATACATGATGATAAATTATAAAAATTTTAAAAATATTTATAAAAAGAAAAGAGGGTTAAATATTGGGATATGAAACAAATATCTTAATAATAAGTGGAGTTGTTACATGATAAATGCATGTCAAACTTTTCATTAAAAATAAATAAATTGTGATTAAAAAGTCATTACATTATAATTTAAAAATATCAACAAAAATTGTTTATATAATTTTCTCATTTATTACAAAAATAAAATGATGCCAATATGAATTAGGTCCAAAATAAAAGACTAAATTTATACATCATGTTTAATTTTTCTAGTTTCATTAAAAGATGATATAAAATTAATTTTTTAAAAGATATTATAACTTGGCTGTAGGCAATAACACAATTTTCCTCCATTACATGGGAGCTTATTTGTCATGAATGAGTAATCTTATCCTGATGGTAGAAAATCAAATTTTTTACCATAAAATTATTTCTGTAGTAACAATAACCAAATTTATATATCACATTATTTTATTTTATTTTTTTAAAGAAAGTATAGATTATTTAATAATGTAATTGAGGCGAAAACTCAATTTCATTATAAAAGAGGAAATTATCTTAAGTTTTTTTAATATAAATATTATATTTAAAATTGTTACTCATGCAATTCTATTGAAGTGAGGAAATAAAGAAAGAAAAAAAGACATGTTTTTAAAGCCTAAAAAATTTTAAAAAAAACTGATGACATTGAACTGGTTTATAGCAATCAAAGAACACACACATTGCATTCAGGTATAATAATGAAAGAAGAAATCATTTTGATCTAAATAACCTCTTGCATTTAAATTATGGCTATAAATTTATCAAAGTAAGTCGGTGGAGATTTAAAAAAAATAATAATAAGAGAGAAATAAAACATGGGCATTCAATAAGTGCTTTGATTCATCTACAAAGTGGAATGACTAAAAACGAATGCAAAATTTCAAAGTCTTTTCCTTTTAATATATGGCATTTTATATTTTTATGAAATTAAAATAAATAAATGTCATAATTGTTTATGGTAAAAAAATATAAAATTTTATATTTGAAAATCAATATATATAAATGAAATTTTGTATTAATAAAAAAAAATTATGATTAAAAAGTCATTACATTATAATTTAAAAATATCTACAAATGTCATAATTATTTGTTTAAAAAAATAAAATTTGATAAAATTTTATATTACTTCAAATTTGGATATCATCATAATGTCATCCTATCAACATTGATAATCCACTTAAAAAATACCAGACAAATTTAAAAAAAACTTAATAGCATTATGATTTTATGGATGAAATATTATTTTTTTTTCACACTATAAATTTTTTCAGATAGATCCAGTTTTATTGTATTTTGATATGATTTTGGTTAAATTAAAAATCAAATAATATTAATTATGATTTTATGGATGAAATACATTTATTGTTTTGGAAGTAAATAAAATTTGAAAAACCATCAATAATAGAACAATAAAACACACCAAAATTTAGTTGAGGCCGGTACATTCAAACAAAGGCAACTATTATTATACTTTTTGTTTGATTACATATGATTTTATGGATGAAAAGCATTTAATGTTCTAATATCTATAAAAGTCAATATATATACACCTCCTCCTATCAAATTACTCACTACTAAGCCTAAAAAATTGAAGGCAATCATTTAGATGGATAAAGCAAACAATTAAAAAGTTCATATAGATTAAAAAAAATTAAATAGATTAATGCAATGGACATCAAAAGCATAAGCAATATATATATATACGAAAATAATAATTAATTATTTTTTTTTTTTTATAATATCAAAGTCCTTTCAAACTGGTAAGCTAACCTTCAAGTTAACTTTTAATCATGAAGAACATCATGTTCTAATATGGTGGATATGTTAGATTGTTAATTCTAATAGGTGGAGGAATTCAAATTCCTTAATGATTTTTTTCTAAAAAAATTATATAAATGAGTAAGATGAATCTAATTATTATTTTAATAAAATGGATATGTTAGATTGTTAATTCTAATCGTGGACGAATTCAAATTCCTTACTCTCCTATCTAATGCAAATGATGATTGTTAGTATATTATTTGTGGTTGTTTATTTGGTTATTATCAAAATGTTTGTATATGTAAACATTCTTGGCTAAGTAGATTTTCTTTTCTTCATGTAAAATACACTATGTGATAATAATTAGCTTAGTTTATGATATCCTATCACATCTACTAAATAGCTCATATATATATATATATATATATTCTTATGTTAAGATTAATTTATTAATGGAAAATTTTACCTATTCTTAATACATCACAATAGGTGGAAAAAAATGGAAAGTCGACATGCAGATTATTATTGATGCACAATTTAAGGTAGTACTTAAGGAGCTTATGGAAAAATTAAGATTAACACCTGCAGTTTATGTATGTGAACAACATGGCCCAGATCACAAACCAAGTTTTTCATGCAAAATCATATTTGAAGATAGCTGTGGAATTCAGCAGCCTTGCTGAATTAGAAGAGCTGAAGAACAGAATAAGACTAAATGAAACAGAACAGTTTGGGTTGATAGAAAATTAGATCTGCTTCAATAGATGATTCCTTTCCTAATTATTTTATTTCTTTAGTTATTGTAATGTAAGTCTAATAATATTAAATATGTAACAAAAGATGTGTTTTGTATTTATTTTCCATTTATATGTATAACAACCCTACTGTATATGTTAATTATAATGAAATTATGCTATGTATGCACTTCCTTCTTTTGATGGCATTTCCTATCAAGATGTGGATTTAATTAATGTTTTATTTTTTGTTTATTTGTTTTTCTTTTGCTTTTGTATGGATGTTTATGGTAATTTTATTGTTTTTTGTGATTGTAATATCTTTTATTTGGTCTTTTTTATTGTTTTAGGTTTTTATCTTTTGAGGTTATTTGGAAATATATTTTGTTTAAATTATTATCTCTCTTTTTATATAAGACCTATTTATTTATTTTTAAAATATATATCCCTTTAATATATATATATATATCAACTGGTTATGTATATATATATGCTCATGTGAGTGCATGTGAGATGCCACCAAAGACAATAAAAAGTGAAGAGTAAAACGTTGTGGGCATGCAATATTTGTGCATGCTCTAAGACAACCAACCAACCAAAATGCATCAAATTACTTTCTCCTTTGCTCTTGCATATGATAACCCACTTGCTTCCCTAATGCCCTATTAATTTTTCTTTATGTTTTTTTTTCCCTATCTTATTCTTTTATAATATGGTTTTTTTATATTTTTATGAAATTAAAATAAATAAATAATTGTCATAATTGTTTATTTTAAAAAATTTTATAAAATTTTATATCACTTCAAACTTGGATATCATCATAATTGACATTTTGATTTAATTGGTATCATTTTAAATTTGATATTTGAAAATCAATATATATATAAATGAAATTTTGTATTAATAAAAAATAAATAAATTTGTGATTAAAAAGTCAGATTGTTTACATAAATTTATCATTTATTACAAAAATAAAATGATGATAATATGAATTAGGTCTAAAATAAAAAACTAAATTTATACATCATGTTTAATTTTTCTTGTTTCATTAAAAGATGATATAAAATTAAATTTTTTTTAGATATTATAACTTGACTATAGGCAATAACACAATTTTCCACCAACTTATTTCTCATGTATGAACAGAGGTTATTTATCTCATATATGCTTATGCTAAAAGACTAACATAGAAGACAACAGAGAACATTAGAAGAAAAAAAAATCAAGAATTATATCTTTTAGCTACCTGATATGATAAATAGATAAGATCTATTTTGTTCATTATTTCCAAAAGATGATCATAATCATAACATAATGAAATGAATATCAAGAATGCTATTTATTAATAATATACAATGAAAAAATCATACATAAAAAATTTACCTGATTTTAGATAACTCAAATTGTGTATGGTTATCTTGTACGGTTGATCAAATCTGAACAATTCTCACTTTTTTACATGCAATGTTGTCACATACTTTTATAGTCAACAATAAAAGATAATTATTTTTTCCCCTATATAAGTACATTAAAAGTCAAAAACATTTCAACTAATGAGAAGATATCAGCATAGTCACATGCAAAGAATTATATCAAATCTTATCTCCAATATGTGCTAAATCTTTGCAAAAATCACATCATCCTGTATAAGTACATAAAAAGTCAAAAAAATGAGGACTATAAACATGAATTAGACTGAGAAATATAATTAAAATTATTTTTAATAAAAAATATTAAATTTTTTAAAGATAAATCACAATTTCTTATCAAAAACAGAGTACTACCCTACTAATGCGTCAATCAAACAGCCTGATCACGAATGACTTTATTTTATTTGCAAATAACTTTCTCGAAACTCAAAATATAAATATCAATATCTAAATTAAAATTTTTTCAAAAATTCGTGAATTATCAGCCATATGTATAAAATAATTTTATTATATAAATATTAAGATAAGAAATTTCTGGGATATTTGATCACGTTTTTAAATTTTCTTACGAATTTCTATAAAAAAAGATGATTCTAGCTAGGGCAACGAGGGAGAGTGAGGGAGAAGGTGAGGGAGAGAGATGGGCGAAGACGATGATAGGGGTTTGCTGTGGAGGTTGCCGGTGATGAAGATGCAGGACCTCGGCAAGCTTGGCCCTGGGTTCGGAATCGGCGCCGGCTGTGGCGTTGGCTTCGGGTTCGGCCTCTTCGGTGGTAACTATCTATCCGGTTTATCTAAAGCTTCCATTCATTCGTGCTGTGATTTTTCTTGGATTTATAATCGAATTCTATTTTTAGGAGATATAATTTGAATTCATGAAATCATGTATGATTTAGGTGTGGAGGTTGTTTGCTAGATCAATTGTGCATTGTTGGGGAAAAATCCTTGTTTTTTGTTGATTGTGATTGATGTGTTGATGATTTAAAGACTACAAAATTGAATTTTGTAAATTAGGGTTTTAGGGTTTTAGGGTTAGGCTTTGATTGAGGAAGAGAGGAAGAAAAGAAGAGAAGAGGGAAGCCATTTTCCTGTGTTTGGCTGGATGAAGAAAATAAGATGAATTAGTATGTGAAAGGAATGCATGAATTATTTATTTATTTATTTTCCCTGCATTTCCTGATCTATACAATTCTAAAAAATTAATAGGTTTGAATACTATGGCTCAATGCTAGTTATCTGGTTAGACTTCTCTATGGTCTTCATTTTCTCGGCATAACTAAAATTTCATTTAATTTCCTTCCTTTTGCCAATAATTTTGTTGCTCTGTAGAAATGCAAGGTAGAGACTGCTTAGACAATGGTTAACTAAGCAATGCTATTTTTCACAAATTAGAAGAGAAGGAGAAGAGCCGCCTGCAAATGCTTCTCATGATTTCTACAAATTAGACTTTCCCCATTGAATTGTCATTGTAATGTTTATACATGGTGTTGCGCATCTTGAGTAGAAAGGAATGGTTATGCTTGAGTTTGGACATGCTGCTTGTGCAAATATCATTACCGATGTTTTAATAGCTTTAGGCTTAATATAGTTTTTTAAGTATGTGTCATTGGTGAAGAATGTAAAGGTTATGAAGTTCTTTTTACTTAATTTGTTGATGTTAATGGAAAATTTGGCATTGCCTTCACTCCCTGCTCTACAGGGGCCGCTTTGGGGGCTGGGGTCCCCGGTTTCAAAATCGGGTTTGGACTTGGTGCTGGATGTGGAATTGGTATGGGTTTTGGCTATGGTGCTGGGAGGGGAATTGCGTATGATGACAAACAGAAATACAGTAATGTGGGAAAGCTATTGGGCGGCGGACCTTGGAATCGTGCAAATCTGTAAGTGCTTCTTTGTCAGCTGGAGAGTCATTCGATAAATCAATTTTTGTTGATATCCTGGAATTTGCATGTGCCTTTTCCTAGCACTAGTGATGCGGTTATAAGTCGCAAATGTCCAACAAAAAAACATAAATTCTGTTCTGCAAGAAATGCTATAAATTACTAGTTACTGATTTCTCCAAAAGGTCAAATTGCAGGATATCTAAAGACTTCATTGCATGATGTGGTTTACTTTATTAGTTTTGTTTTGGTTTTCATACAAGTATTTATAAACCTTTGTCCTGCACTGATTGTGAAGATGCATATTGACCAAAGAATTTTTCAGGTGATTTACCTTTGTATATAGCTTCAGATTTCATGAAAGAATCATAAACTTTTATCTTGTGCTAAACATACGTAAATCGTTGTGTTCAATGGAGCACACAAAAATCCTGATGGAAAATCTGAAAGTGTTCCTTAGACATCCAATTATTCAAAGCCTTTAACTTTCAGCTTTTTCTTATGCACATAATCGTCGTGAAAGATTGTATTTCGATTTGTATTTCAGATTTGCAACTATAGTTTCCTTAGCTTCTTGTCGTGTTTGAACTTGTTCTTCTTGGTGCCACTATCATTGTGCATACATGTTGCCCAACTCTGCACTACTTTCACCATTGAATTTCAGGGAAGGAATGGAGCCAATGCTTGATGAGTTTTTCTTGAACACCAAGAAGCTGATAAGAGCTGCTAAAAGAGAAATGGGAAAGTGGAGGTGAACTAAGGCCAAAGGACAGCACTCCGTTGATGCACTACTAGTGACATGTACTAAGCTTTCATATTTCATATTAGGATTGATGCAAAGTCAAAACATTGCTTTTGAATATGATCAATGTCTAGGTATGATAATCTTTTCATTTCATGAAACACTGTTTAGGTCTTATGTTTTTTGATTGAGAACCTTGTCAAGCTATCAGTGTCTCGAGACAACTGACTTAACTGTTGAAAAACGTCAAGTATATGTTGAATCAAATATTTGTACTATGTTGAAAATTCATCATTCATGTCAAGCAGAAATGTCATGTTATTGCAGACATATCAGGTTTTAGTTTCTAAGAACTATATCACTTGAGTTCTTGGTGAAAACTAGAAAAAACACACATTGCTACTGCAGTGATGGATTATTTCACTGTAAAGAATACCACAACACAACACAGTTGCTCTCACCAAGCTCAACTTTTCAGTAGCCATGAGTGCATAGACTTCATGTTACCTGCATGCACATAGTGACAATTCACAACCATGTTATTTTCGATCATCAAACACAATGAAACTCTCATTTATATTCAGCAGAAAAGCACATACTCTTATATAATTTTCATGCAGCTTGATCATCTTTAGCTTCATACCCAAGATGCAGAGCTGTCTGATCTTGGTTTGAGTAGTGTGGTGTTGGTTCCAGCATGTTAATGTGGTAGTAGTTCCTCGAGTCGAAAGTTGGGAAAAGTGTCAAACTCTGCCCCGGCTTGCACGATTCGCGCTTGCTGCACCCGCTCATTCTCCGATATCTAATTCAGCAGAAATAAAAATTCGAATCTCTTTGACAAGTAAAGAACAGACATGTACATTTCAATGTTTTTTTTTTACCTTTGCTCTGAGATACATATTGTCATTTTGAAGCTCAACTTCCTGAAATTACAGATTACTTAAGAAATACGTCGAACATTGCATTATTCAAAGAGAAATCATAACAAGGATTGAAGGATTCAAAAGGGCTTACTCTTTTCTGCATGTACTCAATTTCAGCAAAGAGTAACTCATGCTGATTGAAATAGCAGAAATTGTTTGTTAGAAAAAATAAAAGGAAATTAGTAACTTTATTATTATGTTAATGAAATTTCAGTTTTTTTTACTTTACCTTCTTTGATCTAATCCTTGCAATGCCTCTCTCAAGTCTGTTTTCAAGTTGCTTGAGCTCTTTGACACTCAAAGAACCAAGAGCTTCACCTACCAAGTGCCTGAAAAACAGCAAAATTGATCTATGTTGAGAAGATAATTAAGATAATTGAGTATGTTAATTATGATTATGGAATTTAATTATTTTGTTAATGACAAACGCTTGGCAAATTAATTACCTGTTTGCATTCTGCAGAATGTTGATTTGGTGGCGAAGTTTTGCTGCCTCTTGTTGGTAATATTGCTGCAATAACAATTAAATTGAGGGCTTTTTAACAAATATTGTACTCAAATAATGAATAAAAATAACTAAAATATCTCTTATAGCTTATATATATATATATATATATATATTTTTTGATAATGTCGACAAACCTCTCACTTCAACTAATGTTTTGATAAGATGGAGTTGATCTCTCAATCTCCTACTTGGAATAAAAAAAGTTACAATCCTTCTAATGTGAGGGTGGTTTTAATATGTATATTTGTGAAATATATGTTCGCACTTGGAAAGAAAAAGAGTTACAATCCTTCTAATGTGAGGGTGGTTTTTATATGTATATTTTGTGAAATATATGTTATAACTATGTATGGAATAAATTTATTTTTCAAAAATATATTAATTTATATAATTACTATATTTATACACTTAATAAAAATATTTGACATATTAAAAATTTTAAGGCATTATAATGAGAACGAAGTAAAAGGATAAAGTGAATTAACGAATTAAATTATCGTTAACTCAAGGTCTGTTTGATTCTCACAAAGGTACAGTATAAAAGTACAACACATCACAAGTTCTTGTACTACATCACAAGTGCTTGTCTTGTGCCTCGTTTGATATTCAAAGACAATATAAAGTTAGTATAAGACAATTATATATATAATTACTGTAATACCTTCTATATACTCTTATGTTGTTTTGGAATAAAAATTGTAAAAAAAAAATATTTTAAAATTACATAGCACAAATATATTTTTTTAATTTTTAAATATATTAACTACTAATTACTTATGAAAAATATATTATAAATTTTGCTAACATTTCTTATCTTATTAAAAAACTAATTATCTTGATATTTTTAACTAATAATTCACAAGATAGAATATATTTATTATAATTAGATATAAGAAGTATGTGATCTAAAACATAATAATCTTTTTTTACTTAACAAATAAACCTAAAAATTTTGCATAAACTGGTAGATCTCGGAGAGTGCCCGGAAACCCTAGAACTCTCAAAGAGAAAAGAAAGCAAGAAAGAAAAGAGAAAAAGGAGAGAGATTTGAAGAGGAGAAGAGTGCGTGGCGGAGGGGAAGGCCGGGAAAGGAGGGAGCGAAGGAGGTTCACGGCGGTGGATGAGATTGGTAGAGCATAAAATTTTTGTGGTTAGGATCCGGTTTTGATTAATTGTTGTAATTTTTGGATTTGAAATGGACAAAATTAACTTTTGTTGTGTTGTCCCATAACTTAAAACTTGTACCATGGTTTTGATGGGACAAATTTTTTTCAACTTGTGATGTTCTCAACCATATTGTTGTGATGTACCCTAAACACAATTGCAAATCAAACAAGGAAATGTCATGTCCCTCATTTTTTTCACTTATCAAACAGACCTAAGGTGTACATACACACAAATATACATATAAATATATAGGAGAGATTTTATAAGAATGCATCTGTAATTTCAGGTATTTTTTCAGGGATTATATATATATACACATATATAAACCTTAAAAATCTATTAGAATAGTTTAGATTTAAAAGCTAATAATATCATGCCATTATTTGAAACTGTTTGTTTTTTTTTATATTTTATTTATAACAATATGGCTAATATTTTCATCTCATATATATAATGTTGATATCCAAACAATACCAAATGAATCTCAATAACTAAAGTTTCTACTAAATCATGCATGAATCATTGAATACTCATATTCAAATAAAATTGACAGTTGGAGTAGCAACATGCAAACATGCAAAACTCAATCAAGTTCAAGATTTATGTTCATGTTTGTGCAGAAAAAAAATTGGAAAGAAACAATAAGATGGAAGTTTTCTTAAAGAAAACAATATGAAGTTAGGAAGATAAATTCAAGCATTCAAGTAATTAAACTCACTAGTGTTATATATATAAAGAAATTAAAAGAGAAATTAATGAAGTTAATAACACTTACTTGAGAGTTAACTTCTATGATTGCAGCGGAATTTGAATTTGCAGCACATGCTTTCTTGTACTTCTCAATGGTTGATTTTATGCTGAAATATCAACAATTTTCATATAATTTTGTGATGCAAAAGCTTAAGATAAGATAACTATTCATTTTTTAAGAAAATAGCATTTTATAAATAAAATAGATAAACTACATATATTAGACTGAGTATAAAATAAAGCCCAACAGGATAAAAAATGAGAGAGAGAAAAAAAACTAACCAGAAATTAGAAGTGCACTAGCAGTGGAGATTAACAACAACAGCATACAAATTAACAATATGCTAAACAACAACAGAATACAAAAAATAAAAATAAAAATAAAAATTGTGAGACAGCAGAAGGAACTATGGAAGCACTAGTCACCCCTCAGATGTTGGAAAGCATTGGATTTATTAATATGTTTAGATAAATGTTAAGTTTTTCTTTCTTTCTTTTAGACTTGTTATATATATATATATATATACCATCTTTTGATTTCTTTGATATACATTTTGGTTCCATTGTAATAGAATAACTCAAAATTTAAATCCTGATCTAAATTATTAATTCCTTTATTCTAGTGTTTGTTATTAGATGATTTAACTTTAAGGTCTTATGTTTACTTGAGAAGTTGATATTCAAAATTTCAAATTATTCTACATGCAATGAGATTGCTTGAAAGGAAAATTTATTATGTAAATGTGGATCATTCATTTCAATCATAAGTGCTTACAACAAAAATGAGAACAAAGGACAATTTTCAATTAGGATTATTAAAGACATTTAATTAATATTTATAGTTTTGTGCCTATTTTGGTGAATACGATTCTTCTTTTTATACTCATTTTTATGTTATTTCATCAAGCTCTCATTCACATTATGGAATCAATGATATAAAAGGCATGCAAATATTAAAAAAGAAAGATGATTAGACAAAAATAGCCGAAGAGTTTATTGACATAATATAAAAAATAAATATAGAGAAGAACCGGAAGATCTATAAAAAAAGATAGAAAAATAAACAATGAGATAGAAAGAGCTTTACAAGATTGATAAAGTGTGCAACTTGCTTTTGGAATGTGAATTAGTGATATAGCATAAAGAATAAATATAAAGAAAATATTGTAAAGAAAAAAGAAAAATGATTGGTGAAACAAAAAGAGTTTTATGACATTGATAAAGAGAATAACTTGCTTATAAAATGTGAATTGAAAACTAATTGAGATAATATAAATAACAAGTACATTAAAATAAATAAATAAATGAACAATGAAATAAAAAGAGTTCTATGAGATTGATAATGAGTAGAGATCGATAATATGTGATTGTGAAACATTTATCCATACATACATATAGATGTGTATTTACATACATAATACATTTATCAAGAGAGTTAGTTGTTAAAAAGCATATTATTCTCTACTGATACATGCTTTATCACCTACTAGAAGGAAAACAAAGCATTAAGCCATCAAAGCATAGGTAGTGAAAACATTGCATGTATATATATATATATATATATTTCTATTTCTATGAATTAATCATGCATGCAGTTTTCAAAAAAAACATACATATATATACACATATATGTATGTATATATTCCTTTTTCAAGAGCTAGGCAACAACAATTACTTACTGAAGGATTTAAGTTCTTTCTCCCACTTGAAAAGAAAACACAAAAGAATATTTAGAAATTATTTAACATGAAGCATTATCAAATAAATGTCTTTT
Source organism: Dioscorea cayenensis subsp. rotundata (assembly GCF_009730915.1). Lineage (NCBI taxonomy): Eukaryota > Viridiplantae > Streptophyta > Magnoliopsida > Dioscoreales > Dioscoreaceae > Dioscorea > Dioscorea cayenensis. The sequence continues at coordinate 4,403,024 of NC_052475.1, forward strand.
TCTTTGGACTAAAAAAGACAATGGCGTGCAATGCATGCATATATGTCTATGAATGATTTATGCATTCTATTTTAGTTTCATTAAAGTAGTCACAGATTTACCAATCAAACATTGCAAGCATATATGTCTATGAATGACTTATGCATTCTATTCTAGTTTCATTAAATTAAGTAGTCACAGATTTACCAATCAAATTAACTCAATTTTCAAACATTGAAAATAAAAAAAAAGTAATACTGTGAACTATATATTTTACATGAAGCATAATCCAATATATATATACATATATTGTTCTTTAGACCAATAAAACAAAAGCACGCAATACAAATACATATATTTCTATGAATGACACATGCATTCTTTTCAACATCTAATTAGCCAACTATAATTGAAGATTTTTGTTTTAATAAAATGGATTAATCACGAATTTGTTAGAAAATCAAACCGAAACATATACTTGAAGATTTACTAATCATATTAACTCCTTAATTTTAAACTTTGAAATGAAAAAAAAAAATACATCTGAACTATTTCAGATTAAGTGTTGCCAATCTCTTATTCTTGAATAAGACCAATAAAATCAAAAGACACGCAATGCATGCACATATTTCTTTGAATAAGTCATGCAACATTCTTTCAAGATCTAATTAATTAACCAACAATACTTACAGATTGACTACTCTAATTAACTCCTTAATTAATTTCCAAATATTGGCAAGAAAAAAAGAATATTTCTGGCCCATTTCACATGAAGCATTATTCAATATATACATGTCTTGTTCTTCAGACCAATAAAAACATTAAAAACAAAGGTGGTGAAAACAATGCACAAATATATATAATATATAATATATATATATATAGTTTCTATGTATGAATCATGCATGCATATATTTTTAATGGATTGTCAGAAACTGCAAACCAAAAACCCTTTTTGTTCTGTATAACCATCATATCCAACATATCTGTATATCTCCAGCACCAGACGATGAAGTTAAGGTTTCTTCTTCTCAAAAGAAAAGCAAACCACAAGGTACAGTCTTTTTTAAGGTCAAGTGAATAGTGAAATGGTTATCATCATCAAGCACACTCCCCAAGACACACTTACAAAACCACAAACAATCCACAAAGGCAAGCACAATCAACCCCACCACCACTCAAATCACAACACCAGTTTCTGTCACTTGAAAGGAAAGAGAGGACATGAGAAGACCAAACTATAACAAAGATCACAAACATGATTTGAAAGCAGGCAAAGAGTGAGGATATATCAAACAGTGAATGAATGAAGACAACCAACCCCTTATTCTTTCCAACAATCATAAATACTTTCTCATCATGTTTTCTTCTCAACTATAAATATATATATATATATATATACTTTCATGCATATATATATATATATATATATATGCAAAACAATATATAGAAAGGAAAGTTTAGTTAGGGTTTACTTGTTGTTTGAGTATTCATAGAGACGGCCTCTGCTGGAGAAGACTATGAGGGCCACCTCAGCATCACAAAGAACAGAAAGTTCATAAGCTTTCTTCAGAAGTCCATTCCTTCTTTTGCAGAATGTCACCTGCCTGTTTGTAGTGTTCTCAATCCTCTTTATCTCTATCTTTCCTCTTCCCATCTTCACTTCCTTCTTTCACTAACCAAATCAAAACCATTATTTTTTTTCTTTCTAAAAAACACACAGACAACACAAGAACAAATCAATAAAAAGAAAAGAATTCTAATCAAGAAGATCTTCTTAAGGAACAACAAACAAACAAACAAACAAACAAACAAAACCAAAGTTTCTGAAAACCAAACTGAAAGAAATTAAAGAAAAGATCAAAACATACAAAAGATGGAAACTTTGGATTAGAAACCAGAAAAAGATATCTTTTTTCCTACAGTAAAACAAAAACAGAAACCACACATGGTCTTAGATCATCCTCAAACTCCAAAAATCCAAAAAAATAAAAAAAAACCCCCGAAAAACAAATGATGAAAACCACCAACTCTGATCAGTTTCCTCACCAGAAATATCGATGATCAACCTCCTCGTTTTCCTCTGTGTATGTGTGGAAGTGGAGAGAGAGTTGATATTCCGGTAAGTCCACTTCCTGGTCGAGTTCCGCGAATTCCGAGGGTGGAAAACGAGTTACATAAAAGCCACTGCATGGGCCTGCGCTTTCCGACCAGATGATTTCTCTTTTTCAATCCAACTCTTCTCATTATCTTGCACCTCTTCACCTTCATTACTTATACTGTTCTTCCCGTAAAGTACAAAAAATAAGGGCATATTTCCACAATTACCCTTTTAGGTGTTGTCTTTGGACTATGTTAGAGAAGATGAGGTTCTTGAGGAACAGGTTATCAGAGAGAGCGGGTGCCGTGGTTGTGAAAGCGCGCGGGCGAAAGCGATAGCCAAGAAGAGCTTTCACTCACTCCCTCCGCACGTGCCTGCCAGCTCATTTCCTGTGACCCGCAGGAACGCACTTGCTTATCTGGATCCAGTGGAATAACTTGTATTTCCACTTTGTTTTATTTCATTTATTTATTGACTTTTTTTATAAAAAAAAATTTCATTTGGTTAGGTTGATTTAAGGTAAAATAAATAAAAAATAAATAAATAAACTATATTTGAATTAAACTTTAATTATGGCATATGAGGGATCAAAATCTAATTAGGGTTGACTTTCACACAATGTGATAATTTTAGATCAAACAAAGTTTTTATTGTTAAAATTGTTAGTTTTTGTTTTCAAATCTGGTGTGCTGTGTGAAAAATGTTTTTGAGAAAACACTTATAATTCAATAATTTTCACCACAAAGTGTATAAGAGGATGAGAGTTTAAAACCATGCTTATACAGTATTATTCATGTACAGTACACTAGAGATTTAGTATTGTTCATTAGAGTTATTTGCTGATCATAATGTGGATCCTCTATGGGAGGAACAATATTTTCTCCCTCTATTAGAAAGATATATCTCTAAAAAATCGTCAAATCAAATATACTTCTATATCAGCCTATCCCTTTGATAGTATTTGCCACTTTTGTAAAAAACAAAAATATTCTTTTTAATCAAATTGAATGGTTTGAAATAAATAAATAAATAGAAGTGGTTCGTTTTATTTTATTTTATTTTTTTTTCTTCAGGAATCTTAGAATTTCAAAGAAGTCAAGTCAAGAAAAATAACTAGTCAATTATCACTAGAATTGGCAAATTTATGGCAAATGAATTCTTTCTAAATTACTTATCAAATAATTAATTTTAAAAAAGTAAAAAGAAATTAAAAAATATATAATTCTAATTTGTTAAAGTCATGATTGGGAGAGAGTTCATATGATTAAGAAATCATGATTTTTTTATTACATTAAATAAATTATTTTTTCAATAAATTTCATGATGAAGAAACATTAAAAAAAAATTAATTACTATTATTTAAAAAATATTTGTAAGAAAATTAATCTCTAAATTTTCTATCAGACAAATTTAATCTCTATATATGTTATGAATATTGATTTTTTCCCTTGATTTTTGCACATAACCATTAAATAATGGAGCTTTTAATCATATATAGATTTTGTTAATATTAATAATAAATAAGAAGAAATATAAAAGAAAGTCAATATGATTAGTGATATATAAATTAAAATTTTGAGTATCATATATATGTTAACACATGTTAATTATTTCATTATATTCTCAATCTATCATAAAGTTTAATTATAACATTCGAGTTAATTAACCAATGAGAAAAACTTATTCCAAATGTAATAGTATCAAAATACCACCAATATAAAATCATGCTAAGCAACAAATATAAAACCTAGACAATATAATCTACGCTAACCAATACAAAACTTATTCTCAAGCATATCAAAATATAATTAATCTATGCTAAGTAACAAATATAAAACCACCGTCTTAGAGAAAAATCTAGATGCCATGACATCTACCTAGCTTAACAAAGAAAATATTAAAGGCGTCTACATTCATTATAGAACAGATAACACACATTACACGAAAGTCTTATTATTCAATCGGTTCACATGAAACCTTTATATACATTAGAAATTTTAAGATATATACAAAGAAAAAAACCCAAAGGAGTCTACATTCATTATAGAACACATAACACAATTTACACAAAAAGTCTTATTATCCAGTCGATTCATATGAAATCTTTTATATACATTCAAAATTTTAAGATATATATGAAAAAATTTCTTCTAAAATAGAAGTCAAAAATCATGAAGAGAACCATAAAAAAGAATGCTACACAAAATATCAAGGTGGGTTTTTTTTCCCTCTACCTATTTTCTCATAATTCACAAATATAACAAATAGACTTTTTACATAATTATCAATATATATATATATATATATATGGAAAAATAAAGTAGATATGAATCCATAGAGCATTGAAAAGGATGGAAGGAAAAGAGGGCGAGATGAGGAAATTGATTGGCATGTGAAGATCTTGGCCAGCATTGCACATTCCATATGGAGCAATGGGAAGCCTAAAATCAGTGATATTGGCCATTGCTTTCCCTTTCCCATTTCCATTGTCCACTAATAACAAAACGTCACACAAAGAGCTGAACCATAGAATCTACTACACACACACACACATCTCCCCCTTTCCTTTTTGGCATATTGTTCTTTCCTCTACTGACACTTGCATTGCTTCTTTTCCTTCCATTTTCAACCTATTTCAAACCTATATTTACATTCCATATACTTGAGATTACACGGATGGAAAATTTATATTATAAGAGTTTTGTCTTTGGTTGAACAATTTTTGTTTTAATAAAAATAAATAGACCACCATTTTATTAAAAATAACACTTTATACTATCATGATAAAAAGCGGGAAGAGAAAAAGAACTAGAAAAACAAATACGATAAAATATGAAAAGAGGCCAAACAATCCACCGAGAGGAAAGTGAAATTGAAACGAAGCAAAACATCAGTCAATAAAAGGCACAAGTGATATTAAAAAAAACAATCACTAGGTGGATTAATCATCCTAAGATTATGTTGAGCGATTTGAAAATCTAAAATTTGAAACGATGTTTGAATAAAAAATAAGAAATAAATTTAGACTGAAATTCAAATTAACTACGTTGAAATGTATAAATTTTTTTATTATGGATAAAGACCATTAATTTTGTGATTTAGACACAAACAATCCAAAAATAATAAGAAATAACTTATTACGCTCAATCTAAAAATAAAGAGGCTAAGAGCTCTTATTCCTAGTCCAAATCATACATGTAGATTGATGTACACATGATATTAGTATAGGTACTCTATATATCATAATATTTATCGATAATTAACAAATTTAACAATTTTTTTTCATTATTTTCCTTCTGTGAAATGGTGTTACATTAATTTATTTCAAAATAAAACTTCTCCAAAATTCATCCAAGAAGAATAACAATAACAACAACAACAAATCTTATTCCATTTAATAATTAATAAGATGTTTGACCCGTAACCAATAAACAAAGAGTGTATTCCACGTTTTCATTCGTTATCTTATATATGTTCTTTTAATTCGTGTACAAACAGTATTGGTATTTAGGTACCTTATCGTTATAGTTGTCAAAATTTAACATGTTGTACTAAATTTGTTATGATTTCCACTTTAAGTTAGTGAACCAATTAAGTTAAAATAACCACCTAAAAACATATAGTTGAGAGATGGTAAAAGGACCACAAGTTTGTGGTTGCACCATCTCTTTTTCCTCATTAACTTTGATGCAACACCCCCACTACATTCCTTTATTGCAACCTCTCTTGCATGGACCACCTTTCTCTCTCTCTCTGTCTAACTTGCCAAGGTTGAGAAACTTACATGCAGGATTTCTCCATTGATGAAATATGAGTTGTTCCAAGTTCCAATACCTAGTCCCTACTCATTTATTGCTTCTTTGGATGCCTTTTTGCTATTCTTATGCTACTGAAACTTTGTTTCTTAAGAAGCATTTTAGCACAATATGGTGATGAAACTTCATGCTTCTTGTTTTTGGTAAAGATATGTCTCATAGATCTAATTCCTTTATGTCAAGATTTTTTTTCCCTGCTTTGATGGTGGTGTAAAACTATATTATATGATAATTAAACTTGTTTTAGTGAAACAAAACTGAACACATTGAATATATGGTTGTTTTGTCAGAGTTGTAACAATTTATATGTCCCACATACTTATCAAATCACATGGAATTCACAGGAGAGAAAGATGGAGAGAGAGAGAGAAAGAGTCACATTCATTGCTTTTTTTAGCTAAACAGCATAAATTTCTCTCACAAACTTAAAAGATGAACAGAACACCAATGCATGAAACAATGGTGGACCAGAGGAAAAGGATATCTATATATGATTTTCAATCTTGTAACTCAACTTCTTGCATTAGTTTACTGTAAGATTTTGAAATTTTTTTTCCTAATGGTTGTTCAACAAGAATAGAATTGAGCATGATTGGCTTATCATCAGAAATAAAATAAAATAAAATAAAGGGAAAGGTTTTTGGTGAGGACAACTTTAGCATGAACATTAAACTTTGGTCAACCTTAAAAGAATAAGAATATGATGAACAAGCATGACTTTGATTGGATGGAGAATGCAATGTGAAGTCTCACATCCCATCACTTGTCATTTGATGTGTTAGCATTGAGAGGGAGTGCAGTTTTGGATGTTCTGTATCAATGAATTATCAGAATTGATTCATTACATCAATGAAACAGAATGAGATTCTTTGCTTTTATTAATTTTTCAATTGAATATGTGCTTGATTTTTGTTGGTGATTGCTGTAACTTGATTATGCACTTGACTTTTTGATCCTTTTTTTATTGATTCAACTTTTAATGATGCAGGGAAATAAAAAATCAACTTTGTTCTGTTTGATCTCCTGTGGTTTAAGAAGTTTGCAATATTACTGTTTAACAAGTTCTGAGAAGATCCTCATTTATTTGGAAATGTGATGGCTATATTGAGTTATAAATTATACTCTCAAAGAATACAATTCTATATAATATTTAATAATCTCATTCTGCTAAAGATTTCATTTTGTTATTTTGTCACATCTGCGATAACATTCAACTGTTTAATTTGCAGTTAAATTGCAGAAATTCTAACCATGATGCATGAAACTGAATTGGTACAAACAAAAAAGAAAACGTTTTTCTTCAGAAATTAAAGATCATTCATGACATCATGGTTAAATTCAAAGTCAAAAAAACAAAGACCAGCAAGTCCACACCTGAAAAACTCATGAAATTTCATAATCTCACCTGCTTTGATCATTGCTGACATAAACAACCATTGAACTAGGAAAAGCCTCCATGCTTCTCACATTGCACTAATTCCCTTTTTATATCTAATATTAACATCAGAAAACAAAACACTAGTTTTTCAGTAATGGATCAAATCCCTCTTCTTAGTCCATACAGAATGGGAAATTTTGATGTTTCCCACAGGTATGCACCCAATTCAACAACCTTGATCAGTTATAAAAAAAAAAAAAAACAGTTTAATCTTTGTATGTTCATTCATTAATGGAATTGCAGGATAGTTCTAGCTCCATTAACAAGACAGAGATCATATGGAAACATTCCTCAGAAACATGCAATCTTATACTACTCACAAAGAACAACAACTGGTGGTTTTCTAATCTCTGAAGGCACTGCCATTTCTCAGACTGGAATTGGGTAATTAGTTAACTAAAACTGATTAATATCCTCAATGATTCTCAGTTCTAAAACTCTGAAAAACCTCATGAAGGTACAAAGACATCCCTGGAATCTGGAGCAAAAAACAAGTTGAAGCATGGAAACCAATTGTTAATGCTGTTCATGAGAAAGGTGGCATCTTTTTCTGCCAACTTGGACATATGGGAAGAATCTCAAACAATGGTATGAAGCTAGACCTTAGTTCTATTACACATAAGGATAGTTTATATGAGAATATATATTTACATCTATATAGACTTCCAACCAAATGGGAAAGCACCAATCTCAAGCACTGATAAGCCAATCAAAGGTTTCTCACCTCCAAGGAAGTTAACAATTGATGAAATCCCTCAACTAATCACTGATTACAGAGTTGCTGCAAGGAATGCCATCGAAGCTGGCAAGTCTCTTTTTTTAAAAAAAAAATTTTCTTAAAATTTTTTTAGGCTCCTCTGATGTTATGCTAATACAAACAGTTTTGTTCCAGGTTTTGATGGAGTGGAGATTCATGCAGCATTTGGGCACTTACTGGAGCAGTTCATGAAGGACAACATCAATGACAGAGAAGATGAGTATGGAGGGAGCTTGGAGAAGAGATGCAGGCTAACATTGGAGGTAGTGGAAGCCATTGTTGATGAAATTGGAGGTGATAGAGTGGGGATTAGACTGTCACCATTTGAGGATTTCATGGAGAGTGGAGACTCAAATCCTCAAGGACTTGGGCTCTACATGGCTGCTACTTTGAACAAGTATGGAATTCTCTATTGCCATGTCATAAAGACAAGAAGCAGTTCTTGTCTTCATCTTCTACCAGCCATGAGGGAAACTTTCAAGGGAACATTCATGGTGGCAGGGGGTTTTGATAGAGAAGAAGGGAACAAGGTGGTGAAGGAGGGAGGTGCAGACATAGTGGCATTTGGAAAATTGTTTTTGGCTAATCCTGATCTTCCAAAAAGATTTGAACTTGATGCTTGTCTTAACAAGTATGATAGAACTACTTTCTACTCCTCTGATCCTGTTCTTGGATACACTGATTATCCATTTCTTGAAGATGATTCTTGTGAGAAAAATCAAACCTTTAATTGATTTATAAATTTTAATTCTATGTGGTTGTATGAAAACCACTAATTTAATAATTTTCAAATGAATGATGTGTATTGAGACAAAATGAGCCTTTTTTTCCGTCATAGTAGAAGATCGTATAACACTTGCGTTTTGCAAGAGAATACCTTTGGAAGTTGTTGATCTTTAGGAAGAATGAATGGTTGTCATTTGCTGACAGTGAACCACATGGAAATGTTAATCAGGGTGTTCTTTGAAACCAACCTTATACTATTAAGTTGTGCTAAGAGGATTCTTTATTCTTGACAAAGAGAGGAGAAGAGTAGGAGATGGAGCCAATCCCACTCATGACTCCATACCAGATGGGAAAGTTTAACCTTTCTCACAGGTCAGTGGTTCAAATCCATGTGCTTTTTTTCTTCTCTCCCTCTCTCTTGTTTCTTTGTCGAAACATTTATAGAGAAAGTGGCATCTTGTCTTTGTTACTGCCCTTGTTGTGCGCTGTTTTTGTGGTTGTATAAATTAAGATGAACAATGACACCATTTATCAAGTACAATTTTGCAGAAAAAAATTAGAGCTTTTTATATATATATATATATATATATTATTATTGAGATCTGATTGCTATTCAAGTGTTGTCAGATTGCTTATTATTCTTTGATGGTGAATGTGTTCATTTGACAACTTGGCACTTTTTTAAGTATTCTTCTAGAATGGCAAAATCTATGCAGCATATAGATCATACAGTGAAAAGAGTTGATGAACAAGAATTTTGCAGAAAAAAGAGAGTTTTTGCCAAAGTTCTGATTGATGTTTTGCTGGTATTGTCATATAGCTTCTTTGATGAAGAATTTAAAGACAAGTTGACATCCTTTTATTTTTAATCCTTCTATTTTTAAGCAATCCATGAACAGACAACATGGAACTAACAGTGAAATCATCTTACAAACCAAAAATTTGCAGAAATTGAGAGCTCTTGTTGAAATCTTGTTGTTATGCTATCAAATTTGTGATGTTTATGTTGTCATAGTTGTTGAATATGCCCAGGGTGGTTCTAGCACCATTGACAAGGCAGAGGTCCTTCGGCAATATTCCTCAGCCACATGCCATCTTGTATTACTCCCAACGGACCTCGAAAGGGGGCCTTTTGATCACTGAGGCCACCGGAGTCTCAGACACCGCACAAGGGTAAAGTATTTGACAAAGCAAATATAACTTTTCGATCATTATTTGAGATTGCAATGGTTTTGGTTGTATATCAGATATCCAAATACACCCGGCATTTGGACTAAAGAGCAAGTGGAAGCATGGAAGCCTATTGTGGATGCAGTACATGAGAAGGGTGGCATCTTCTTTTGCCAGATTTGGCATGTTGGGAGGGTTTCCAATTATGGTATGCTTATTTAGTGTTTGTTGCATTGCTGCAGTGGAGAATAGACATAGATTGGTGTAAGATTTGTTGCTGATAAACTCATTAAATTGTACATGTAGGTTTTCAGCCTAACGGACAGGCTCCAATTTCATGCACGGACAAGCCATTGAAGCCGCAAAAACGAGCCAATGGCACAGATGTTGCTGAATTCTCCCCTGCTCGTCGGTTGTCGACAGAAGAGATTCCTTTGGTGGTCAATGATTTTAGAATTGCTGCAAGAAACGCTATTGAAGCAGGTAAGAATGATTCCTCCTCTTCGGTAGTTGAAAAGATATTATTTGAAGAACTTGTACAAATATTTGGTCAATGCCTCAAAAGCAAAAAAAAAAAAATTACTTTATTTGATTGATTTCAAATTTTCAAGAACTGGTCAACAAAAATACATCAGATATGATCAAACTGAATCTGACCATGGGGAAAATGTACAATGAAAGGTGTCAATTTCATATTTTGTGATGCATGTGTACAGGTTTTGATGGAGTCGAAATCCATGGCGCACATGGGTATCTACTTGATCAGTTCATGAAGGACAGTGTCAATGATCGCACTGATAAATACGGTGGAAGTCTGGAGAACCGGTGTCGCTTCCCGCTTGAAGTGGTTGAAGCTGTTGTTAATGAAATTGGAGCTGACAGGGTTGGCATCAGGCTCTCTCCTTATGCCAGCTACATGGAATCCGGGGATTCAAACCCCGAAGCTCTTGGTCTTTACATGGCCAGTTCATTGAACAAGTTCGGGATTCTGTTCTGTCATATGGTGGAGCCTAGGATGATTACAGTTGGCGAAAGACTTGAAGTACCGCACAATCTTCTCCCAATGAGAAATGCTTTCAAAGGAACATTTATTGTTGCTGGAGGATACAACAGAGAAGAAGGTAACAAAGCAATCACCGATAATTATGCAGACTTGGTTGCTTACGGTCGATGGTTCTTGTCCAATCCTGATCTACCTCGGAGATTTGAGTTGAATGCTCCTCTAAACCAGTATGACAGGTCTACTTTCTACGTTCCTGATTCAGTTGTTGGATTCACAGATTATCCATTTCTTAAATCTGATGCTTAGTGCACATTTATATTTGAATTGTTATTGAAATAAGTTGGCATTCTTGAATTTGATTGTCATTGATGCAAGAACAAATCTTCAACATACTTTGTTAGTTCTGTTTACCATTTACAATACCTGTCTCATCATTTGAATACCTTTTTGTTGCTTGTACATGAACTACAATGAACTCACCTAGAAAAGTCATTTGGGCTTCACCTCCATCAACATTTCAAATACTAATGTCTTGTGTGGTCCTCAAAAGTTTCTACGTGCTTGTTTTTCTTTACATCTATGTACTTGTTAACAGCTCTCATTGGTTGTGTGCATTGTTTATTAAGAAGTGAATTTTATGAGAACTAATTGTGCTAACATGTTGGCACAGTAAAGGATTGCTCTTGGTGCTTGTCTTAAAAGGTATGGCTGAAGTACTTACTACTACTGAACTGATCCTGTTGTTCAATACATTATGTATGGATAACATTTGAGTAAATTTGTAATTTTGTGTAATCCTCTAGATATTCATCAATTTGTTGTTGCTTCAAACTCCATTTTATTAGGGTGCAGTGAGTCATTTTTCAGCAGTGTCCTCTTATTTTCAAATCGATCAACCACTTGCGCAAGTACAAAGGTCTTAAATTTTGATTTTTGCTAGAGTGAAGAGTTAAATATTACAACCATGACAGCAATTGCCAATGCCTAAACTAACTGCATGTCCAGACACTCAGGTAGGCTTTCTTTTGCAAACTATATTTAATTAGTATTTATAAAAGGATTCGTCTTTGTTGTTTCTTTTGCTTGTAGTTTTGTTTAGCCATAGAGAAGATGAGTCGGAGATGGCTCCAATTTCACTCTTGACTCCATACAAAAATAAAAGGTTCAATCTTTCCACAGGTCAGTGATGCAATTCATGCATTTCCTTATCTTGTTTCTTTGATGAAGAGTTCATAGACCTGTTGGCATCTTTTGTTGTTCAGCTAGTATTATGCTGTATTTTTTTGTGGTGAATTGATATAATCTGAGCAGTGAAAGTAGTTACGGCATGGATTTCACAGAAAATTAATGTTTTTTTTTTTCTGAAATGTGATTGTTAAGCAAGTGTAGTCATATTCCTGTCTAGTGTTTGGGGATCCTTGAACAGTATATAGATATAAAAAGATAAGATTATTCTTTGGTGGTAATAGATGTTGCTGAATTCAGGCATTTGCTGTACAAACATGAAACATTGTTCAAAAACACACATTATGCGAAGCTTTTAAGCAGGAATATATTAACTCACAATACTAAGTTAACAAGTGCTTATTATATTCAGCACAAAATAAATAATCACATGACATATTTGCAACCAATTAATAATATGTTTGAGTCATCATTTTGTGTATAGGGAGTACTGTTGTATTGGTCTCTAAACGTACAAATAATACATTCTTTTCCAGGATCATTTCCATCAAAGTCGATCTCAAATGACATCCACAAATTCTTGTTTTGAGCAATTAATAAGATGTTCAAGTAATTTGTGCTGTTAAATTGTTCAGCAGATGACTTTGTTGCTATCATTTGAGATCGGCTTTAAAGTGTGCTATTAAAGTCGATGTTGTTAACAAAATTAATAAGATATTGTTAATTCTGCTCCTCAAAAGTTGTTGGTATGCAGTTCCATCACCAACTTCAGTGAATTCTTAAAATAAAATTACACTTTCAGCACAATATAAATATTTATATATCACAACATATATATATATATATATATATATGGGTAAACATCAACTATGCGCGTACAACATCGTTACTTTTCTCTAGAAGTGTTTAATGATAACCGTTAGATAATCATTTAATGGCTATTATTTGTACAAAGAACTGTGCATTGTACATGAGATGATGGTGATGTAAATCTTAAGGCACTATAGAATGTCTAGTATATATACTAGTATATAAGTATATATTCTAAATCACCTTGATATGTTTATCCAATATTGGACTCTTTGCTGCCATCCGCCATTGCCATGATTAGTACTCACTATCCTATCAAGAACACACAGCTTCAACCGCGAGACTCTTGGTAACTCCTTTACATGGATCACCAAATGACTTGGCAGAGACCCCAACTTTGCAATTCTTTAACCCAATGCAAGCCTAAAACATATAGATATATATATATATATATTTTGCAGAAACTTAGGAATAGCATGTCACAGAATTAATCCCCATTACAAGGAGGGTGACAAACAAAATTGATAGCAAAAGAACATACCTGTTGGACAACAGCCAGAGCATTAGCACTGCTGCATTTGCCATGGTTGAAGTTTCCACATGCACCGTGTGGAGTTCCAAAACTAGCAAATCTGATAGAAGAGATAAGTTGATCAGGATAAGAGCACTCCAAAGCCAATATCGGCCCCAATCTCCCTCCATTCTGTGGCCGTGAAGAGTTCCAAGCATCTACTGGGCCAGGGTGCAACTCTGATACATGCGCACACACGCTTGCAATCTCTTTTATTGCAAAAGATATCTGTGTAGGATCCCCACCCATCTCTTCAAAAAGAACCAGAGTGTTGCTCTTTAGTTTAATAAATGAACGAGGAACATGGTACCTAGGCACACAATTAATCACACAGGAAACTCATATAAGTGAGATTATTTGAGGCTCAACCAGCTGGATTTTCCAAAAGCAGTTTCAGAAACTCACAGTTGCTGAGATGGTTTCCCGCAGTTCTTTAGACATTTGTAATTCTTGAAAGTTCCTCCATAATTGCAAGAAGAGCAGCCACTCTGTGGAGCAATGTTTTTTGGCCAATATCGCCCAATGCTCTGTCCGTTCACCCATGCCTCACCCTTACCCATTCCGGTGAAGTCCATGGCAATAGGGATATTGCCCTTCGGGGCATCAAAGGTTGTCTGCGTAAAGAAAGAACATGTGATGGGCCTTTAATGACAATAGTTGAAGCACAATGAGTAAGAAAGACAGAACAGCCTTGTAAGTTTCCTAGGAGAGTTGAGAAGGCATTTGCTCTGAATTAGAATTCCAATGTTGACCACTATGTGTTTTACCAACCATCTCAGAAAACGAAACTTGATAAAGGATGCCATAGCTTTCTTTTAGTTCTTCCCCAGGATCATTGACAAGAACAAATGTGATAGATCATCTATCATTCTCAGGGAATGCAAATAAGTTTAGTCCCTTCAATGAATACCATTGTTAACGTTGAGATTAAAGCTCCTTTGCAGATGTATTAACACAAAAGAAGATCCTCGGTGACAATCCTTGTAGGATTGTAGTTGTGATTTCTTACAACTGTACTTATGACAATGGAATGAAAATGTCAATAAACTTTACCTTGTACCATATCAAAGGTTGATTTGTCGGTATGGTTGACAATGACACCCAATGTGAAGCGCCAAAATCCTCAAATTGTCTGGATTGTTCACCTTTTAGTCCAATCTGCACTTGAAAAACTGAAGATGAGAAGTAGCTCACAACAATCTGTAGTAGAAATCAACATAATATTTTCTCACACCAAACTCAGGATCTAGTTAAGTAATAGCATGTTCTTTCTAGTTTGGGAGCATGAAATATCATTTTCGACTCATTCAGCTAGGGAGTAGCACAGAATTGCAGCAAGAAAACTTGTGAAATTGATATTAGATAATATTATTCACTTTGTTTCTTGTAGATGTAGGGGTCTATCAGGTTCCATCAGCAAGACAGAGAGGGCAAGCACTTTTGCCTTGATCATATCCTGCTCAGTCACAGACAACTGACCTGATAAGTCCACTCTTTTGTTGATAAATCTAATGAGCTTAGGCCTTTCAACGTCACGGGTCCAGTAATGCCAGCACCTGATAAGTCAAAAAATGCACCAGAGTTCTGGAAACAAATGAACTCGAATGAGCAAAACTGAAATAAAGTCTTAAATTCTTTAATAACAAGGATCCAAAAATGCCATTACTGAAACTTAAGGTCATTAGCATCACCTGTTTTTTTTTATATTAAATCAAGATAAAACAATTCAATCAGGAATTAGAACAACCTGCAGGCCTACAGTTGCACTCAGAAGATCAATTGTGTTACTCCCTGGTGAAAACATAATGGTCTTTTCCAGAGTAACCTTTGGATTACGACTATTACCTATCCCACTGCCTGCACAAAATTTCCATGGTACTAATAAATTTCAAGAACTAAAATATATAAGTACTATTTATTCATGCGGCAAAAAACATGAATGCAGAAAAGCAACTTCACAATATCAAACAATCTTCTTTTGCTTAACCCAAGAAAAATACAAGGGGATTTAAGTGAAGATGAGGAGCTTGCAGGCAATTTACTCCCATCTTTCCATCATGCATCACCTGAATATTTTTTATTTACGAAAACTTGAAGGACATGGCCAAGAGATTCCACATAAAGGTTAGATAGAGTCCCATTGAAAAGGAATGGCTCACCACCGCTGATTTCAATGCTGTGAAACATACACATACATAAGTGGTAAAAAGCAAGTTAGTTTATCACTTATTGGATACTCAGATGAAATGAAGGGCACTGCTAGCAGGCCTGAAGCATATTATAAGAGACATATTTCAGAAAGAAATGTCCTCACCTGATGGAATACCAAAGGTAGTCACTCACATCAGCAGTGGTATTTATTTGCTCAAGCAACCTGGGTTTTGCAAATGCATCACTCTTTGAGATACCAATTGGTTCATTAACAAAAGTCCACTCTGACTGTAGTGCTTCAGAGGAATGATCAGATTCATTTGCGCGCTTATGTTTTAAATTTTGATATTTTATTTCCAGAGTGGCAGTTTGAGAGTTTATCTGCATGGGAATCATGTCAGTGGATCAGAAATGCGCAAGAAGGCATGCCACTTGGGATTTAACTTTATGAACTTATATAAGAAAATCTAGTTTCTGTAAGATGGATGGGCAAATGCAGAAACGTCAAATATAGGGCATTTAGTCGGAATGTACTGCATGCCTCTTGTTAGCAAGTGATAAATTTTACAATACTATTATAGAAGAAATGGTTTGATCAATAAATTCATATGTTTACGGATCAAACCTGCCTGGCAGGGTTCTTGGAAATGTAAATACAACTTCTCAGAAACAAAATAATGTACCAATCGCTCTAACAATAATCAAGAGGCTGGATTCAAGAAAATAATTTGTAGGAATCAAGTGTGATGTTTATTAAGTTGTAGAGACTTGTAACAATCTTCTTAGTGATAGTCATGCAAGCAAAAAATGTAGATGCCATACCAATGTTTGTGTAAAAAGTGAAGGAGAAAAATAATAATATATTTACCAATGTTGTAATCAACAAAATTCTACCCTGAACAGTAATCAATGTCCACTTAATTATTAGGTGAAGGTAAACCTGAGCAGTATTAAATACAACATTTCTGCAGTCGGGCAGTATGCTCACAGACCATGCTGGCAAATGAAATGACTTGCCATTGAAAATAACAGTTACATCAGACTGGATTCCAATGTTGGCCAGAAATGCAGCACAGCCAGTTGTGTTATACACATGAGCCTGAAGCAGGGGATGGTTAAAATCTTGTTGAAGAGACTTGATAAATAATTAGATTTGTCAAGAATCTTATTCATAATAAGTGCAGACTCAAAATTTGAAAGCTATAAATATCATTGCATAAAACCCACAATCATCGGAAGAAATACTATTTAGGGCACTGCCTTTCACTTTTGAGTAATTCAGTGTCATGAGCATTTAACAGGAAATTATGTTAAACACAGGCATGAAAAACTCAAGTGCTCTTCCAAACTGATGCACCTTTTTTAAAGAGTAAACATACATCATATCACTAATCACTCGAGAATATAACAGCCTTAATTTATAATCAATCAACTCATTGTCAGATTCTTTACATTTGTCTGTAAATGAACAATAACCTAGTAGCTCTCACTACTCTTAGCTCTCATGTTCAATTAAAATGTATGACCCTTAAGCTATCAATTTCATTGACTCCCAAACATTCTGAACTTAGTTAAACATAGAAAATATAAAATTTAAAAAAAAAAAAAAAATCATATCAAGGAATTATATAATCTGACTTTATGCCTTGTTTCAGAAATTAAGGCATGGGATCTAAAACTTTAAATCTCCAGAACATTTAATTGTGGTGGCCATACCTCCACATTTGGAGCAAGAAAACTAGATGTTGGATCAGTTGCCACCAATGCCTTTTCACAAAGCTTTATAGCTTTATGTAGTTCTTTTAGGTGTCCCCATTTTGGTTGCCTTATGATTCCTACAATGTAGGAGATAAAATAGAGAAAATCTTCAACAGCAGGCATCCCCATTCAACCTGATGTAACAGCGTTTCTCTATACAATTAAAAAGTGAACATATGTAATTAAAGCTATTCATAGTCAGCATCATAATGAATTGTCCAATCCTTGATTCATCTATAAAAACTACCAAGAGTATACTAGAATAATTTTATAAAGATACCATCTGGTAAACCTAACACCGCTAAACCATAAGGGGCAAGAAAAATTGAAATAAAAATGTTAACATACAGGTACAATGGAAAAATATAACACCAACTAACTAATTATTTTTGTAAAATAGGCCTCCAGCCTCCATCCCTTACACTGGAACAAGCAGTGCTAATTCTATCACCTAAAACAGGTTAAAACTCCCAAACTTCTCCAAATTGTATTTTAATTACTCCTTTGAGTCGATAATAAGCACAAGCCATCTGACAAATACACTCCTACGGAGCTAGTTGGTACATTATGCGGTGTGCTGTGGTGTGCATTAAATTTCTGAAAGGCAGTAAGTCTAGAGAATATGGCGACAACATTTCTGCATCAAAATTGTTGCCTCAGTTATACTCTTTTAACATTTCTGCATGCAATAACTTGTAGCCAGTGTTCCTATATTGCATACTAACAGAGAATAATTTAGTCATCGAAGGCAATGAGGCAACCATATAATTCAAACTTACCATATTCATCAAGAGGAGCATCATAGTCATAACTTGTAGCAATAAATGGACCCCCTGAAGTGTGACCAAAGTTGGTTCCACCATGATACTGTAAGAAAATATATCAAATGAAATTATAAGTTTCACATTGATTAAAAAATGGACAGAAATTTTAATACTATGAAATAATATATCAAATGCAATGAAAAGTTTCACTCTGATTAAAATAGAGAAATTGCAAACACCAATTACCATATAGTAATTTTGAAAAGTACCACCTCGCTGGAAAAAACGAGCGACAGCAAATGCAATGTCTTGAACTGGTCTATATGGCACTGCTCCACCAAAAGAAAGAAACCTGCAAAATCACAGCTCAGTCAAATGAGATAGATGTAGCAGAAATGCAGAAATAATACATAGGATAAGGCTTTAAAAGCAGGGTGTGATTAACGACAGAAGTATATTTTTCCTCCCATAACCTAATATCTATCAAACTACTGAATCAGTATGATTCTCAAATGGTTATAAAAACCTTACCACCCAGTCCAATTCTCTGTCCACAGTTTAGGTTTCTTGTTAGAATTTGGTGTGAACTGGTCACAGTAGAACCCATTGCATGTGTTAATCTGCAAAAATTTCAAGCAGATTTGCATGTGGCCATCAGACAAGGCATCAACAGTTTAATAATGAAAAAAAAAAAAGAGAATGATTTGCTAACTGATTAGAAGAGTAGGTTCACTTGATCTATCTAGCAAAACATCTTCACATCTATCTCCAAAAGATTCATTTTTTTTTTTATTAAACAGATTGTCCGCTTTCCACTCACTATAGGGTCAGGTGCATCAGCTTGCTGGCACATCACCCATGGAACACTAGTATCAAGAGAGGACGCCATGGATACCAACCAATTGATATATTTTTTAGCTGCTGATCCATAAGCTGACTCGACATGTCCATACTCATTCTCAATCTGCCATGGAAGTGATCAATTAGGCAGTATGGGACAGCAATGGCAAACTCAGAATGGAAGGATAGAAATTATAGCAACCTGAGATAAGATGACAGGTCCACCTTGAGATGCGTATAGATTCTCCTTCTTCATCATATCCACAATTTTTGCTGTGAATTTCT
The DNA here is from genome assembly GCF_009730915.1 of Dioscorea cayenensis subsp. rotundata. NCBI lineage: Eukaryota > Viridiplantae > Streptophyta > Magnoliopsida > Dioscoreales > Dioscoreaceae > Dioscorea > Dioscorea cayenensis. The sequence continues at coordinate 4,422,377 of NC_052475.1, forward strand.
GCATCTCTGCCTGAAATTAGAGCAAATGGCATACCGGCGGAGCAGATGAGAATGGCATATTAGCATATCTATAAAATAATCAGATAAAGAATGATTTGGACCTTGAAAGGTTCATTGTCTGTCCTAAACTTGATTCCGGGGATGAAATGCAACCAAAGAGGGAACCCACTGCATGAAGTTCAACAATAATTGGAATCATTTGATATAAGATTTTTAAAGGAAACAGCTATTTCAGAATTCAAAATGAAATCTTAGAGGCTTGCCCACCCATAGTTCCACTCAGCGCAGATGTAGGGGCCAATGCGAAGATGTACTAAGAGACCAGCCTCAGCCACTGTCTTCACAAACCTCACTAAATCCTTCCTTCCCTCAAAATCATACTGATGTAAAGCGGGTAATGTCATGACATGAATGAAAGAAGAAGAACAACAACAAACCTCAAAATCATCTATCAAGTTAAAACTGTAAATCTTCACAGCAAAACAAATCAAGAACTTGGAATTTTTTAAATATTAATGTATTATACTAAAGAAACTAGATGAAAACACAAACAGATGATTACGGCTGCTGGGTAAGATAATTCAGTGGGGATGGCAGGTAACACGAAGAGAGTTTCGAGTAAGAGAAACATAACTTAAAATCATCACTCAAGTAAAACAAGTAATTAAGTCATTGAAAAAAAAAACAGAGAGGAAAAACAGAGGTCAAATGATCAATTGCAACGCTATAACAGAGTAGACATTGATGTTAGAAATTTATATTTGTGAAAACAACATGGGAAACTGAAACTGACAAAATGCAATGAGTAAGTAAAGAACACATGAGCCGGAAATTAATCATTCCACCCGTGCACTCTTACTCATTGTGTAAAAGTTTGAGTTACAAATCCCACACCTGAGGATCTATTACTATTACTGTCACTGTATCTAATTAGATTTGAACTAAAGACTTATAACTGTCAGTACAATGAGCCAATACCACTGGGTTATGACTCTTCTTGCGGAGAGGCCATGGATGTTCCAGAATCAGAGGCAAGACTCAAGAGGAGGACAAGGCTACCTGATGGTGGACGGGCTCGTGGATGTTCCAGAAGACAGAGGTCTCGATGACGTCGAGTCCCCCAGCCTTGGACTTCTCAATCAGGTCAGGCCACATCTGCGTTCAATGTTCATGGGTTCCTTAAGCACACCATTATTTGGTTTTAATGGCTTAATTTGCTCAAAGGAAAGAAGAGAGACAGATACACACACACACACATATATATATATAATAGAGAGATACATCATCATCATCATCACTGACCTCAGGAGTGCTGCGTGGGTAATGAATGGTGCCGGAGATGAGGACCCTCCGGGCACCGTTCAAGACTAGCGCCCGGTGGTCGTACGTCACATTGGCTCCGAGCACCAGTTCCCACAAGAGCAGCGAGTGGAGGAGAAGAAGAAGAAGAATGACCTTTCATACTGTCTGCGAAGCAAAGATGAATAGCACAGGTATCAATAGAAGATAAAACGTACAGTAGCACTGTATGCATGTAAAAAGTCTTAATTAGATGTTAGCATCAGGATCTGTAGAGGGAGGATAACAGAAAACTGACTAGAGAGGTTTCTGGGCATGACTTCAGCATGCTGCAGAAAAGTGGTTTTGGACATGCCGGATGCATGAGAGCTAGTGTGTGTATATTTGGAGTTCTTGGTGTTATAGGGACCAATTAATATGGTTTGTGTAAATTTTCTTCACTGCATGTGTGTGCTTTCATAGTATGATTAAATGTTAATTATATTCATTGGGGCCTGGACTGGACCACCATCTGATATAATAAAACTAAAATCCTGGATGCTACCATATATATATATATATATATATATATGAGGAAAATTTTTAAATAAAATTCTTGTGGTTTGACTGATTTGTGAAATACATATATAGTTGTTTTTAGTTTGAATTTTTCTGTTAAAATTTTTTTTTACCTTATTTGGTTATGGCAAGATCATCAATTAATTTAAAAATCCATCAACATGATTTAAAAAAAAATAATAATAAACTGACTATTTTACACCTGTTAAATAAGGAATAGTTAACACTGTTACTGATCTTTTTTTTAAAAAAAAAAATTCTTATAAAATAACCGGCATCTTCTAGTTTTCATGAAGAACCGGTCTTAAATGAAGACCCTGATTTTTAAAAATCTGGGATTGAACCAGTGACCAGGTCGGTCAGACCAGTGAACCCAATTAATTATATTAGAATTTGGGTGAGGATTTCTAAGCTTGTAGTTTTGTTTAAGCTCAAAAAGAGAGGAGAAGCGGAGGGGGCTGGCTTCAATTCCTACTCCATACAAGATGAAAAGATTTGAGTTTTCACACAGGTCAATGGTAAAATTCATGAATTACCTTCACTTGTTTCTTTGATGAACAATTTATAGAACCTGATCTGATAGATATGAAAGTGTAGTTATATTGCTACTTGGATTAAGACTGAATTTGTAGAATGTGGTCTGAACAGAATATGAATCAAACAGTGAAAACTGTAAAAAAAAATCTTATAGGAAAAAAAAAATGAGAGCTTTTACCAAAAACTCATTGTGATGCTAGTATTCTCATATTGTTTTTATAATGCACTCAGACAAAAATTGACTTCTCATATTGTTTCTATGATGAAGAGCTCATTGGAAAATTGACATCTTTCTGCATACTTCTAGCATTAGGCACATATCAAGTTCTTTTCAATATGAAAGTATAGGTTTCGAGGGTGTTGAAATCCATGGCATGCATGGATATCTACTTGACCAATGAAATACGGAGGCTCTCTCCCTATGTGGACTATATGGAATCCGGAGATTCAAACCCCGAAGTTTTTAGTCTCAACATGGCAAAGTTCATGAATGAGTTCGGAATTCTGCTGTGCGATATGGTGGACCCTAGGATGACTACAGCCAGAAAGTCTTCTTCCAATGAGAAAATCTTTCAAAGGAACATAGCGAAGAAGGTAAAAAAACAATTGCTGATAACAATACAGCCTTGATTACATTTCTGATCCAGTTATCAGAGATACACAGATTACCCATTTCTTGAATCTAATGCTAAGTACCTATTTACTATCTTGAATATGTTATAATCTTTTTAACTTGCTTGGTCTCTGTTTACTATTTCTCCTTGCTTGTTAAAGAACTTCATTAATTTTTCCGGGTTTTCCCAAAAATTGACACAAAAGAGATGATCATCAATCTAGACCTTAAAGTAAATAGAATTTAGCACTAGGTAAAGAATCTAGATGCTGGCCATTACATTTCTGATCCAGTTGTCAGATACACAGATTACCCATTTCTTGAATCTAATGCTTAGTGCCTATTTACTGCCTACCGTCTTGAATATGATTATAATTTTTTTTTTTTTAAGCATAGTTTGTCTCTGTTTACTATATATCTAATGGCTTATTGAAGAACTTCATTAATTTTGCTGGTTCCTGAAATTGTCACAAAGATATGATCATCATTCTAAACCTTAAAGTAAAGGGAATTTAGCACTAGATGAAGAATCTAAAAGCTGGCCATTATAGAAGTCATCTATGTATAAAGGTAATTTTGGGTTCCACCTCCATCTACGTCGGAAATGCTAATAAATGAGGTGGTCCTGTAAAGGTTCTATGAGATTGGCTTTTTCGTTATATACAAATGTGATCAATTCTCATTGGTGGTATGCTTTGTTAATTAAATTAATCAGGGCATCTCTAGCACTAACTGGGTATTAGATTCTGTGTCTAAAGAACAAGCAATTGATCTCCATGTTCTCTTTTTCTTGTCTGTCAACACTTGTCATCTAGATTTTGCTTGCCTTGCGATATCGTCTCCAAGACTCAACATGTTTGAAGTTCAACAGATTCTATTTGACCATATGATTTGCGACTCTAGTAACAGAACAATCAAAATCTAAGTTCTCTTTTTTGATTTGGATTTATTAAAGTGTTCTCCAATTCAACAAATTGCACAAGAACAAGTACGTGATGGATTGTAAAACAAAAAAAAATGGTTACAATGAAGAACTTTCACTGTTTTGCTTTCTTTCTTTTTATCATGGAAGAATACTGAAGATTAATTTAAAGGCAAGGCCAATGACACATTCATCATTGGCTGTGTTCCATTAGTTATTATTCAATCGGCTTTGAGCTATGAGGATTAAGCAGGACCCCTTGAAAAAGAATTGGACTAATCTATTTATACAAGATGATATAACGCATTATATTATGCTTTGGATGGTGCAAAAGTATTAGAATGAGTTCCATACTTTGAGTCAAATCCTAGGAATCAGCGGGTCCCTCAAGCCGGAAATTTCAGTTAAGTGGAAGTAGGGAGAAAAGGATCAAATACCTCAATGTTTGAATCATGCTATAGGTCAACAGTGTAGTATAAATAGAACTCATCGTCTTTTTTTTCCTTTATTTTCTTCTTCTGTTTGTGGTCCTGCTTATCGCCTTCATTGTATTTGTCATTGGAAATCAGAGCACATTGCCATATATGAAGAAACATGACTGTTATGAACAGCTTAATTTAATCAAGCTTGCATGACAATAAACCATCAGAAAAAGAGAATCCAGAAAGATACACAACAGAGCTGATCATAAGTGATTCTCCGGGAAAATTAAGTTCTCATAATCTCAAAGCCGGCCAATTATAATCCGACAGAGCTCCTTTGCTTTTGATAAAGTTCATTGAACTTTTTCTATCTCTTTCAGACATATCAAACGTTGAGTGATGGAATCGAATTCAAGTTTTTATACCCAAAAATCGGTATCTTTGCGGCTGCTAATGACTAAAACCACCAGTTGTCACACCCCTAACCTTAGACACACAGTGAAGTGACAATGTTCATAAGGTTCCCCACTGATTTTACAAGATTCTTGACCCTCAAAGGGGCTCTGGATTTTGTATTATATATTGGCCGAAGAACAAGCATCGTTGCCCACAAACCATTAAAGAAATAACAAAGAACCATTGAGGCCTTAGATAAGGATGCAATCACATGAAGCAAAACTAGACCTTGTGATATAATAGAGAGCCATTAGTCTAAGAATTGTTATCATTTTCTTTGTGATGTGTAAAGTGTAGTAGAAGCACTAGTTATTGCTATTTAATGATCTTGCCACTCGGATTAGAGCTACAAGTGTCACAAGAGAGAAAGAGCAAGAGCAAGAGCTCAAGCATCTGCATCAACCTCGAAGCTAGTTCAAACTAGTGGGAGGTTGTGTGCTTAAAGAAAGCGAAAGAGAAAAAATGGCAAGAGGGAAAGTTCAGATGAGGAGGATTGAGAACCCGGTGCACAGGCAGGTCACCTTTTGCAAGCGCCGTGCAGGGTTGCTCAAAAAGGCGAGGGAGTTATCGGTGTTGTGTGATGCTGAAATCGGGATCATCATATTTTCGACACATGGAAAACTCTATGAACTTGCCACCAAAGGGTAAATAAATGTTCATTTCTAAGTAATTTTAGTTTTTCAGGCGTTGCTAGAATTAATCTTTGTGTACTTTGTTTGTAATGCAAGGAATATGCAAAGTTTGATTGAGAGGTATAAAAACAGTTGCGCCGAAACTCAAGCTGAAGGTGCTGAAACAAACCAAACTCAGGTATGTCTCTGCTTGATTTTACATGCAAAGGATTCATTATTTCTCTTCGGTGATAGTTTTTGTTTAAATGATTTCAACATCTACAAGTTACAGTGCTCTTTTCTGATAATTAAGTTGGTTCACTGAATTTGAAACAGCATTGTAATTATACTGTCGGAATTATTCATCACTTTTTAGAAAATATGAAAAAATCGCACTAATTCTCTTTTTTATATCAGATTGGCCAACTAGATTGAACTTCAAGACACCTCCTGTTAGAAAGAATCTTTTGTTTCAGGCTTAGCATCCACAATCTAATTCTTTCCATGTCTTTAGAAAAGTAACTGCTTTTTCTTGACTTATCGTCTATTGCCTTCATACTAAGCAACAATTAAGACTCATAACTTAATATTTATCCTCAAGTTAATCAAAAGAAAGTTTCGATGTTCTGATATTTCTATCGGTGATATTATGATGAGCAGGAGACAGTACAGGAAATATCAAAGATGAAACAAGAAATCGATTTACTTCAGAAGGGATTAAAGTACATGTTTGGAGAGAGGACAATGGGTCATATGACACTCGATGAACTGCAATCCTTAGAGAAGTACCTTGAGATATGGATGAATCACACCCGTGCGGCCAAGGTTACAAGTTTTTAACTCTCCAATTAAAGACAAATTCATTGATGAACTTATTTAGTAAATTTAGATATGAACATACAAGTATATCGATCTCTCTCATTCTATTATCACAAGTTCTTGGATTTCTTCTATTTTAAAGAACATTAAGTTAAGCACTTCGGTGAGAAAAAAAATCCTTAGAATATTGTAGATTCAAGAAATCTTTCTTATCTTATCAGCATTTCTGGAGAACTTTTAAAAATAATTTAAACTATAAACAATCCAAACGAGTCTATCATTTACTTGGTCTACATTTAGCATGGTATCAGAGTTTGGTTGATGTATTTATGCATAAACTAGTATGTATTATAAGTTGTTGGATTGAATTGTGTGGAGATAATATGAATTAATTGCTTCTGAATTTATGTTCCCAGATGCAAATCATGTTCATGGAAATTCAAGCACTGAAGAATAAGGTTAGATCTAACATCTTCTCATTAATTAATTTCACCGAAATGAACAGAAACAAAACCGATTTCCCGGTTATGCAGGAGGGAATTCTGAAAGCTGCCAATGAACTTCTGCAAGAGAAGGTACAAATTGTGTTACCAAAATTAGCATTAGATTAAAACAATGTGCTTGAATCATTGTTCCATAAATTTTCTGCAGATATTGGAGCAAAATGGAGTGTATGATGTGAGCCCAATGATAGCAGATATACAGTATCCACTAACTATACACAGTGACTCACTAACTATACAGAATGAATTATTTCAATTTTAGCAGCTGGAGAAATTTATTATGGTGCTGCTACTGAGATGATGCTGATAATAATAATAATAATAATCTTGAGACTTTGTAGTCTAAGAAATAAGTTGTAGTGTTGGTACTTTGTGATCTCAGTTTGTGGTTTGCTGTTGTTTTTCTGCTGAACTTTTTGTGACAAATTTGTTGTCTGAAGTCTTGTGAACATTTTGCTGTTGTTATTGCAGTAATATAATAAATGTATATCATTGTGAATGCAGATTGATAGTGTTGTTTTTTTGCATGTATGATTCAAAGAAATGTGGCAAACTAAATAAAAAAGTTCATGTCCATCATATATCTTTAATCATTTATTAAATAAGTTTTAGTTTGTCAAGAATTTTGTTCATTTAAGAACCTTTTTTTCAATGAGTAATATAACTAGTCATTTAATTCTTGCAAATTAAACAATTAGTTGTTAATTTTAATGATAATAAAATACAGAACTTATTTCAAGTAAACTTATTCAAATAATATGATGATGAACTATGAAATAATATGATATACAATAAAAATATAAATAAAAAAAAAGCAGCCGTTTTCTAGAGACATCGAGTGGATTTTGAATCTATGGACGTCCAAGAGCGATTGGATCATCATCTAACTATCAAAAACCATTATCTATTAGTAATCTATGGACATCCACGGGCCATTGAATTAGCATCTAACTGTTAGAAGAAGGAAGAATGAAAGAAGAGGAGAAGAAATGGATCAATGCTCATCTCATATTACTCAACAAGTGTGATCATGGGGCTTCATATAGAAGCTAAATGTATAGTTATACGTATGTATATACATACATACATCTAATATACATACACATATCTAACACCCCCCCCTCAAACTCAAGGCGGATCATGTGTCTTGAGTTTGGACAACATAAATAGATGCTGATCACGTGTCTGGGCTTTAGTGAAGAAATCAGCCACCTGAACCTCGGTAGGAAAATAATGAAGCAACACAGTATAAGCACGGACGTGACAACGAGTGAAGTGTGCATCCACACCAATGTGTTTGGTCAACTCATGCTTGACCGAATCAGCAAATAATCAAGGGCTCCTGTACTGTCGCAGTGAATAGGAATAGGAGAATGAATTGGTACACCAAAATCCTCTAGAATGGAGCGAATCCAAAGCACCTCCTGTACTGTAGAAGCCAAAGCACGAACCTCAGCCTCAAAGACTCGACTTGGCAGCAATCGTTGTTTCTTAGTCTTCCAAACAACAAGGGAAGACCCTAGAAAGATACAAAGAGCGTGATAGAGACCTTATCATCGTGGAGCTCGCCCAAGTAGCATCAGAAATAGGCCCCAGTAGTCAAGAGTGGACTGGTGTGAGTAGAACAAACTACGCGAGACAGGTTACACGAAGATATCGCAAAGACGCGAAGAAGATGTCCATAATGAAGAGGTGGGAGCCGCAACAAACCGACCGAGAATGTGCACAGAGATGAGAGATGTCGGGGACGGTAACGACGAAGATATACCAAGCTACCAACAAGATGCCGATAGCGAGTAGGATCCGTAAGGGAGTTCCATCGAAGCACGGTCGCAAATGCAACTCCATCGTGTAGCGGCAAGACGAGTATCGGTCGAGCCGGAGCGAGCAAGAAGATCAAGAGTGTAAGTCGTCGAGATAATCGATAACCATCAAGATGAGATGTGATCTCGATACCCGTAAAAATAACGGCGGACCTAGATCGCCATCAAGAAGGTCTCACACGCTTTCGCTTCACGAAAAGTGATATGAGCGTAATCATCACCAAGAAGAATCATATCATCCACATACGTAAGAAGAATGGTCCGGCCCACGAGGTGAAGAATAAATAAAGATCGCTCGACCATGGATGCTCGAAAGTAAATCCAAAGAACCTCAACAATCAGATCTGAATCTCTCAAACCCGAGCACGAGGAGCCCCGCTGAGACCATAGAGAGCACGGCGAAGACGACAAACGGATCCTCGGAGGCACCAAGGCCGGGAGGAGGAGTTACGTAGACCTCCTCTTTCAGGTCCCCATGAAGAAAGGCGTTCTTCACATCAAGCTGATGAAGAACCCACCGACGAACAATGCAATGAAAGAACTAATGTACTAACAGTGTGCATGTGGGCCACAAGGGCAAAAGTCTCCTCATAGTCACGACCATACTCATGCTGAAAACCGCGAGCAACAAGACGCGCTTTATAGCGCTTGAGAGATCCATCAGAACGGGTCTTCACCCGATAAATCCAGCGACAAGTAATAGGAATAGCATGAGCAGGGAGAGGGACAATATCCAATGTGTGAGTTCGAGACAAGGCATCAAGCTCCTCAACCATGGCGGTCCGCCACTCAGGAGATCGAACCGCTTCCCTGTAGGTACCTGGCTCAATGACATCTGAGATACTAGTGCTAGAAGAAGCATAACGAACAGGTGGATGTAAAGTGGAGCGATCTCGTAAAGAGTAAGGAGGGGAGGATACCTCAGGAGCTGGATCAATAGTAGGGGAGGCGTCAGAGAGGACCGGCACTGGTGGAGTCTCTGCAGGAGAAAAGGGAGGGAAAAGAAAAGAGAGAGGGACCGAGGGAGAGGGAGACTCAGTAGAAGAAGGAGGGGTATAAAAGAGGTTAGCTTCATCAAATGTGACATCTCGAGAGATACGGATACGACGGGTAGCAGGATCATAGCAACGATAACTTTTATGCTCAAGGCTATATCCCAGAAAAACACAAGAGACAAACTGGGCGGTGAGTTTGGTCCGTTGCCGAGGTAAGAGCAAAACAAAACAACCACAACCAAAAACACGAAGATGATCATAGCGAGGAGGTGTGTTATGAAGACACTCTCCCGGGCTGCGATCATGGAGATGAGAGGAAGGCTGGAGGTTAATTAGATAAACAGCCATACTGACAGCATCAGCCCAAAAGTGAGGAGGAAGAAATGCACCAAGAAGAATGGCATGAGCCGTCTCTAAGATATGACGATGCTTGCGTTCTGCTACCCCATTCTGAGGATGAGCCCCAGGACAAGATAACTGAGGCAAGGTGCCCTCAGAGGACAAAAAAGCATGAAAAGCCTGAGAAATGTATTCACCACCTGAGTCAGATCGGAAGATCTTGGCTGAGGCAGCAAACTGGGTGTGAACCATGGCTATAAAAGATCGATAAATAGATAATAACTGACTACGATTATGCATAAAGTAGATCCAAGTAAAGCGAGTGTAGTCATCAATAAAAATAACATAGTAGCGGTTACCTCCTTTAGAAACAAAAGGAGCGGGACCCCAAACATCAGAATGAATAAGATCAAAAGGAGCAGTAGTCTGAGATACACTCATAGGATAAGGAAGTTGGAGCTGTTTACCAAGCTTACAGCCAAGACAGACAATATCAGAGGAAGGAGAGACAGCTCTTAGGACGCCAAGACGAACAAGAGATAACAGACGAGAGTGACACAAATAACGGAGACGATGATGCCACAGATGATGAGATAAAACGGTAGCATGACAGTGATGAACATCCTTAGCGGAAGATGATAGATGAAGGGTATCTAACACATAGACTCCATCATGGCGGCGGCCAGCTCCAATCACCTTCCCACTGTGATCCTGCACATGACATGAGGTACAGTCAAAAATAACCTGACAACCATAATCAGTAAGCTGACTAACAGACATAAGATTCATGGATAAACGAGGAACATGAGATACAGAGGGAATAGAGAAAAAAGTAGAAGAAAAATGACCAGTAGATGAAATAGGAAGCATGGTGCCATCAGCAGTACGAACACGTGTAATATGTAATGGTGGACGAGAATGATGAAGATAAGTGCCATCAGGAGTCATGTGAAGAGAAGCACCAGAATCAAGAAGCCAGAGAGGACAGGAACTACCTGGAGCAGAAGGAGGAACCTGAGCTGACCGTGCATGACCAGTGGAGTCTGCGAGGTGAGACTGTTGAAACTGGCGAAACATCGCCAACAATTAATGATCAGCAGGAGACAGAGACGGAGAAGATGATGTAGCCGGAGACGGTGGAGCAGGACAGCCCTGAACAGAATATACCTGCTGGTGGGAGTGAGGCAGCGGTAGAAGAGGTGGTGAAGGAACAGTACGGGGAAGTCCACGCTGCTTCTTTCGACACTCACGCTCAAGATGACCAAACATGCCACAGTAGTGACAAACCATAGTGCGTTTCGGCCGTGTAGAAGAAGAAGGCCGAGATGAGACAGAAGGTGTCGGGGGTCGAGTAGATGAAAACGAAGAGACAGGAGGAAGGTGAGGGACAGCAAGAGCACTACCTCCCCCTGTAATAGAAGCCCGGAGAAGGGTTTCCTCAGCACGAACAAAAGTGAAAGCATCATCCAAAGAGTAGACCGAGGGGGCATGCAGCAACTGAGCCCGAGTTTGCTCAAACTCAGGACGAAGGCGCATAATGAACTCATACATACGTCATGTCCCATCATGACTACGGCGACGGGAGCAAGACTCAGAACAAGTAAGGATCTGGGCAGCATGAGCAGCACAATAAGGAGGAGTCAGAGCATCAACCTGACGCCATAAGGCACAATACCGACTATAGAACTGGTCGACAGTATCCTCGCCCTGCTGAAGACTAGAGTGAGTCTGATATAAGGTGTAAAGTTGCGCCTGACTGGAACCACAGTAGCGACACTCAAGATAATCCCACATCTCCCGAGCAGTGAGAAGGTTAGCAATCTGAGTACGAATATCAAGAGTGTTCGTCTGACAGATTATCATCTTAGCTGTAGAATCGTCAGCAGCCCATTTCTCAAACTGCTGCTCAAAGGCCGTGAGAAGGACAGAGGCCTCGGTGGAAGGAATGGTGTCAGGAATAGAAGGAGCAGAAGGAGCAGTACTAGTACCGTCAACGTGACGAAGAACGCGAATGCCATCGAGAATTCGCTTGAGAGTGAGCCGCTATGCAATGTAGTTTGTGCCATCAAGTACAACATCTGAATGATGGAGATTGCGATGACGCATATCAGATAGCACTCCACTGAATCCATAGCCATCCATATTTAATTATAGATATAATAATAATAGGTTTTTTTTTTTTTACGTGTGTACAGTGTCAATCAAATCAATGTGGTTGCTTTTGAGGACAGAGAGCCTCTTGAGATTGGCATTTTATGTTTGGAAAAAGGCACAAAGCCTTGATTCAAGGAAGTTGAAAATGGAGGGCTGGTGGGCTGATCATCATCTTCCGGCGAGCGCGCGACCGCAATCAGCGCGCGGGGTTGGGGTCAGTGGGCCGGGCGGCAGGCTGGGGCGCGAATCGGGGCGTGGGACCGGAGTTAGTGGGACGGGGCCGGGGTCAAGCGGGCCGAGGCGGCGAGAGTTAGGGACGAGGGCCGGTGGGTCAAGCGAGGTCGGGCGAGGCTGGGCCGTGGCGAGGGCTGGGCGAGCCGGGCGAGGTCAGGTGAGCGAGTGAGGGACAGTGAGTTAGGGTGTGATTTTTAAATGTATGAATGAGGGAGGAAAAAAAAGAGGTATAAGAAAAGAGGGAAGAAGAAAGGACTGGCCGGAGAGATGGCCGGAGAGATGACCGGAGAGGTGGCCGGAGAAGATGGCCGGAGAAGAAAACCTAGTCTGATACCATGTTAGAAGAAGGAAGAATGAAAGAAGAGGAGAAGAAGTGGATCAATGCTCATCTCATATTACTCAACAAGTGTGATCATGGGGCTTCATATAGAAGCTAAATGTATAGGTATACATATGTATATACATACATACATCTAATATACATACACATATCTAACACTAACTATCAAAAGCCATTATCTAGTACCAACAATACAGTAGGGAAATTATTTTCTATACAAATATGTGTAGACACATTTAATATATTCCTATCTGCATTAGTAAAATAAAAATAAAAACATAACAAAGGCATACTTGAAGGCATAATAGAAGAAGGCGAGTAGAGAATTAAAATTTATTTTTCAAATAAATCTAAAAAATTATTCCAAATAATTTTTTTTAATACAAAAAATATATTCCTTATAAATATGAAATAAACAAACTGAGTTAGTTTTCAAAATTATAATTAACTGAACCCATATGGTCCAAAATCTTTAAATTCAAATATAAAAATAATTAAAGTTACATAGGGATAAAGCATACAAAAGTTGAATACTCTTGCATGATTATATTGATATAATAATAATAATAATAATAATAATAATAATAATAATAATAACAAAATTAAAATTAAAAATGTAATAATTTAACACATATTAACTTATAGTTGAGAAAACAAAGAAAATTACTTAACCAATTTAATAATATAAATAATAATTACACCGTTTCCCAAATATATTTCATGATATAATATTCTGAAGAACCCTAATTTTACCCCTAAAATATAAATTCAGCAAACATTCGTCTTTATATATATATATATATATATTTGTAAAAAATTTTATTGGTACAAATCCCTTCTATTAAATCCGTTCAAAACTGACTTTAATTAAAGTAGTCGAACTCAAATTCAAATTAAATCAATTTAATTGGGTGGTCTTGAATGGACTATAATTCTAATTAAGTTTGAGTCAACTAAATTTGATTTTAGTTAAACGGACTTGAACCAATTTAATTTCGACTCAATTAACCAAGTCTAAATGCTAACAAGTATATATATATATATATATATAGTCCACAAATGATAAAAAGTAAGAGAAACAACAAATGATAAAAAGTAAGAGAAACAGCTTAAGAAAATAAAGAAACAGAGAGAATGGGATGCTAATCCAACGGCCCTTAGGGATATGTAGATTCAAAATGATAAGCAAGTCCATGAAAGATGTATGCTTATATTATATATACACACACACACACACATTTCCTTCTTCTTCCCATCATCAGCAACTGAACATGCATCTAAAAATCAGCCATTCAATCATTAGCATCACAAAGAAGAAGCCCACCTTATTTGCACAAAAGTCAAAAAAGTTTTTCAGGTATCACTATTAGCTCCTTCATCCTTCCACTTGCACAATTGCACACTCACCTAAACACTATCTTTCAAAAACAATAACACACAACCAACCTAATAATAATACCTATTATCAATTTATCATAATAACCATCATCCATCCACTCCTTAGTCCTTCCCCTTAAATTGCATGCAACCACCGACCGAACCCAAGTGCACCACAAAAAGTTTTCCCAGCTGGCTACACATGCGCGTTCATGTGCCACTAACATATCTATATATGGACACATAAACTTGCCCCTAGATTAAAAATTGACAGTGATGCAAAATAGATTTGCTTAAAAAACACTATGTAATATTTTCAATTCAAAAGTATTTATTTTTTTTTATTTTTTTTTTTTTTTATTTTTTGAAGTAGGGTGACAAGGACCTATAAAATTTATTAAAATTAATATAAAATTTTAATAATAAAATAATAATACATATAATAGTTATTCAAAGTTTTAAATCAATCTGAACACATCATTTATATATATATATATATATATGAATTTACATCCCTATAGATGTACATAGATAAAAAAATCTTATATATATTGATTTTTTTTTATGCTTGATTTTGTAATTTTTATCCATTTTTTAGTGGATAAAGTGCTCCTGTTGTGTTTAATTTGGGCTGTGATATTCTCTTTTTGTTTGGATTCTCTCCTCCATTTTGTTATTGTTTTAGAGTCTTGTAATCTTTTTGTTTATTTTTCTATAATATTTGTGGTTTATTATAAAAAAATTCAAAGTTAAATAAGAAATTAATATTAATTTTGTTATATGATTTAAGTTATATAAACATATTAGTCTTAATTTTTTTTATATATTAATAAACATTCAGTAATTCACTAAAGTAAAGTTATTATTATTTGAAATAAATTACCATTAATTTTGTGGGGGCATATATCAAGATTTTCGAATTTAAATACTAAATAAGAATGATTTAGTGTATAATTAAATATTTAGTTTTGAAAAAAAAATGTGGTTAAATCATCTGGAAATGAACAAAAAGTCCCTCCAAAGTTCAGGTATTCACAAAGAAAACCCCATGACTTTGAGTATTCCCAAAAAGGACCTTTCTTTTTCTGACAGGTTATTTTTCGGACTTGTCTGACATAAAGGTAACATATGTTAACTGGGTTGGCTCTCAGTTTTTAAGCGAAAACAGCAAATTTTAAGCAGAAACCCATAATTTTAAGCGGAAAAGTCAAATTTTAAATGCAAATGTGCTATATGGTAAGTGAAAATTTATGTGGTTAAGCGAAAACACCAAATTTTAAGCAGAAACCCATAATTTTAAGTGGAAAAGTCAAATTTTAAACGCTAAATGCTCTTATATATTAAGTGAAAACTTATGTGGTTAAACAAAAACACGCTATGTTAAATGAAAACTATATATTTTTAAGAGTGAAGATACGTGTTGTAAAAATAGAATAAATTAACGGAATCAGTGCGATTAATTGAAAAAAATAAACTATCGAGGATTGAAAAAGTAAACCATCGAAAAAAAGAGGGATCTGTCCCAGAAATTCAAATGTCAGAGGGTCTGGGATGTTTTGAAACTTTTAGGGACTAAAAAATAATTTTTCCTTAAATCATTTGATTAATATTTTCAAATTAAATATATAATAATTAAATTTTTTTAAAAAAATATATAAATTTGAATTTAATAATTACAATTTTAAATGAATTTGAATTTAAAAAATTATATTTTTCAAGGACACCAACATTCCCATCAACAGCAGTAGTGGGTACATATATACAAAAAGCCCCCTGAATAGACCGAAATCTCTTTTCCTTTCTCACTCACAGTTCAGTGGACTGTGGTCGTCTGTGGAGCGAGGAGAGGAGAAGAGGAAGCGAGAGAGAGAGAGAGAGAGAGAGAGAGAGAGAGAGAGATGGCGAGGAGGGCGGAAGAGGAGTATGATTATCTATTCAAGGTGGTATTGATCGGGGACTCGGGAGTTGGGAAATCCAATCTTCTCTCGCGCTTCACACGCAATGAGTTCTGCCTTGAATCTAAGTCCACCATCGGTGTTGAATTCGCCACTCGCACCCTCAAGGCATGATCTTTTCTTGTAGATCTCTTCTTTTCCATGGTTTTTTCTTTGGTCGTTCAATTGAAGTAGCTTGGATCTTGTTTTTACCTGTGTAGTTGGTGTGGTGCGTTAGGGTTTTGAAAGTTGGATTTTTGCTTGTTGTTCTGGTGGTTAACGGAAGGCATGAGTGTGGAAATTGTGCTGTTTGCTTTAATTCCTTTTGGTGTTACTAAAATTTTATGCTTGCTTTAATCTCTCTTAGATCATTATAAGCATTAAGCATTAGATCCATTTTCGTTGTGGGATGATTTTTCTATATGATTTCCTCTTCTTTTTTTTTTTAATTCTTTAATTAGTTTGGATCTTTGTTTTATCTATGCAATTGGATTGACACTGCTTGAGGTTTCAAAAGTTTAGTTTTTTGCTTTTAATTCTAGCGATAAATCTCAGGCGTGAGTTTGGAAATGCTGTTGTTTGCTTTAATTTATTTTGGTTTTTCTAAACATTCACCTATAGATCCATTTCAGTTATGGACTCATTCTAAAGATTAACTCTCAAAGCATGAGCTTTCTACCATGATTTTGTCATTTTGTTTTTTTAGTTGTTGAATTTTTTGGATCTCTGTGTTACCACTGCAATTTAAATGGTACTTTAGGGTTTCAAAAGTTGGATTTTTTCTTGTAATTCTAGTGATAAACCAAAGAGATGAGTTTGGAAATTATGTTGTTACATTTCATTTCTTTTATTGATGCTAAATTTGCATGATTGATGCAATCTCTATCAGATCATTATAAGCATTAACCTATAGATTCATTTTAGTTATGATACTCATTCTTGATTTTGCAAACCTTGTCAGAGTTAAACCTTTAAGAGTTAAGACATGATTTTGCACATGATTCCATTTTTTTTTTTTTATTTAGTTTGCATCTTTGTGTTATGTTTGCAATTGGAATCTTACTTTAGGTTTTCAAAAATTGGGATTTTGCTTGTAATTCTAGTGATAAACCAAAGCTATGAATTTGGAAATTATGTTATTTGCCGTCTCCTGTAATCTCTAACAGAGAAATGAATGTGTTGGACAAATAAATAATTAAGATGATTGGTATTCTATTTGTATAATAATCAATATTTTATGGATCTACTAACATTTCTCTGTTGAGATATCTCTTTGGAACAAGCAATGCATGAAATTGGAAAGCAATATTAGTTATCTTAATCAGTTAATCAGTTCGATGTTTTGGTCTTATCTTGCTCTTGCTTTTAGCAATCTTATAATTTGTTGTGCTCTGTTATCAATCTATTGTTCAGGAAGTCATTTTACATTATTAGATTGTATTTGTAGCTCTCTTCTGTGTCATCATTTCATGGTATATAACTGTTTGAGGAGCTACTGTTAGAGGCAAGTGTTGAAAGTCTCATTCCATTCAGCTTTTCCGCATTTTTTACACAGAAATTTCCATGCATGAGCTTAAAAATACCGCAGATAAACTTTTGGTATTTTTTTGCATACTTGAAGAGTTGTATTGGAGATATGAGACAACCATTTAATTGCCAAAGATAACATTAATCAGTTTGGTTCAAACCACAGAGCCCAACACATGTGAAGTTATAGCCAAAAATCATCTATGTTAGTATTGGTTTTTATTTTTACTTATGCTGTTTTCATCAGGTTGAAGGGAGGATAATAAAAGCTCAGATATGGGACACAGCAGGACAGGAACGGTATCGCGCAATAACTAGTGCCTACTACCGTGGAGCTCTTGGAGCCGTCCTAGTCTATGATACGACGAAGCACACAACATTTGAGAATGTGTCTCGTTGGCTCAAGGAGCTCCGTGACCATGCTGACTCTAATATTGTGATCATGCTTATTGGCAACAAAACAGACCTCAAACACCTTCGTGCCGTCGCCACAGAAGATGCACAGAGCTTTGCTGAGAAGGAAGGACTTTCCTTCATAGAGACATCTGCTCTCGAGGCTATAAATGTCGAGAAGGCATTTCAAACAATCCTTGCTGAGATTTACAGGATCATCAGCAAGAAGTCAATATCCTCATCGGAGGAGCCGGGCTCCGGACCTGCAGGTGGAATCAAAGAAGGAAAGACGATCGTAGTAACAGGAGCAGAGGCTAACAGTACAAAGAAGCAATGCTGCTCAGCATAAATTCACTTAAAAGTTTTGTATTGTTTCTTGAATCCTGTGTGCATTTTTTGTTATTCGTCAGTATACATGTTGTTGAATGGTTCCACATGGACTGCTTTTTCAAGACATTTGCAAGGGTTTTTACTAAAGCTCATGATGCATTGAGATATTTAATGTTTGGAATACATGTTGATCTTGAGTTTTGAAGCATTCAAGAAAGATGCATCACATTCTTACACATGGGCTAATTTTTTTAATATAGCAGACTGAAGTAACAGATAAAGCACATGAAAGGAGAAACAGCTAGCTGCAGCAATTGCTCTTCTGCTCTATTGGCCGGCCCTTCATCTGCACAGTGTTTGCAGGGTTTCTATTGCCAGTTGGTTGGTTTCCCATCCTGTACAAGAATGAATATATAATCATGTTGAATGGTTTTACAATAAAAGCAACAATAGCATATTTACAAGGAGGTTTGGTTGCAACTCAAGTTAATATGATACTCTTATACCTCTTCTTGATCTCAGCAGACATGGTCAGGAAAGCTTCCTCCACATTGATTGAATCCTTAGCACTGGTCTCAAGAAAAGGGATTCCAAGCTCATCTGCAAATGCCTGGAAAAACAATAAGATGTAGTGCAAAGTGAATCAATCATCAGATTAAACCAAGAAAATCTCTCATTTTATTGATAATCCAAAGCTCAAGTAGCTCTTACAATAAGAAACTAATGTTCTATGTATAGTGACTTACAATAATCAAATGAGTACGCCACAGGCATAATGTAAAGTTTGAGGTCCTAAACAATATAAGGAAGAATTACAGCATACTTCAGGCATAAGAACTTCACTTAATGATTACCTTTGCTTTTTCAGTGTCAACAACTTTATTCTCAACCAGATCACACTTGTTTCCAACGAGAAGCTTGCACACACTGTCAGTTTGCATATCTATCGATCTCACTTAGCCATTGCTTGACATTGTTGAAGCTCTCCATCTCAGTAACATCATATACAATCTGAAAAGATAAGGAATCATTGGTTATAAGTTATACTAGTCTTGACTCCAAAACACATATCATGACGACATGAAATTCTTCAGATTGAAAAACATGTCCCAGCGTTACAATTGTGTAATGAGAGTAAGAATGTAGTTTTTATGTGCTGGCAGATACAAGATAGGAATTATATAGCACCACAAACAACACAGATACAAACAAAACCTTTAGCGTAGTTGAGCACAGAGAATTGACCAACATTTAATTATTTTGGCAAATTTCTAACCAAATGATGCTTCACACCAAAATATTAACTCATCAGCATATGATTATAATTATTTCTCAACGCCCATAATTTCTTTCACCCAACAAAAAAGAAAAAGCACGACACCTTAACAGAAAACTTATTTCAAAAGGAAGTTTCAAAATACTTACAATGATCCCATGTGCTCCACGGTAATAGCTGCTAGTTATTGTTCTGAACCGTTCTTGCCCTGCAGTATCCCACTAAACCATGGACATCGTTACATAGCATTGAAACAGAACATATAAACAATTGTATTTCACTGTTGATATCTCCAGTTATACATAGTGCATAGAAACCCTAGTTAAGCTTAACAACAAAGCACAAGTGATGGCCCAAGAAAAAAAGTCAACCATGAAAATGGTCATTCCTTGTGATTTAGAACTCTAGGATGCATCTCAATCAGAGTTTAACAAAAGCATTATACACAAAATTTTTGCTCCAGTGATGACAGTAAGACCAACAAAGCTCAGAGTTTTTTGAAATGTAATGGATTGCTTATAGCGCAAGACTGACTATTACACTCATGATTCAAATAGATCAACAAAGACATGATACTCAAGAAAGTAAAGCAAGTTACGAGCATGACAAACAGCATTCTTGCATCAGTATACGCAATGGCAAGACCTGATTTCAGGACCAAACAGGAACACCATTTCCAGCGAGTTCTGTGCAGTTCATTAAATACGATGCAATGCACAATGTTACACCTTACCAACATGTATGAGAAATCATAGTATGGTGGCTGTCAAATGCACACATGAGAGAGGTGAGCAAGTTAACTAAGACATTGACATCTCAGATTCTTTTCTAAATTTACATAAAAAAACATTTTGACAGCATTGAAGATCGCACAGGGTCAAAGTCCAGCAAAATGGCATCCACCTGAACCTACTGAACATGGGTCAGCAAATCAAAGAGCAACTTAGAAGAACTACTAAAAGCCTAAATTAACACGTATATGCTTCATTCTGATTAGTCATAGAACAGCTTTGATTAATCATAAAGCAGCTTCCCCTAGATGTGCATAAGGAGATAGCCTGTACATGTCCACCTAAAAATCTTAAAAGTAAAAAGTTTTAGCAACAAAATGGATTACAGTTTACAAATAATCAAAAGTTGCACTGGTACCATTGTCTTAAATGGTAAGTATATAAGAATGAATTGCTCTAGCATAAACTCACACATCCATTTATGTAAAGTATGAACTTAAAGAACAATCAAAATCATTAGCACCTGCCCAACTAACACCAACACCTTTGGAAAAGCAGCTAACAACCATCAATACGTTTGGCTGTTGAGACTGGGCCCCCATTCCCCAACCCTCCAACCCCTCAACCACCCAATTCCAATAATTCCCTTAATAAAAGGACTGCTCTCCAAGCATTAAAAAAAAAGGAAAAAAAATTCAATGTATTGCCAAAACCAAATCAAACGACAAACTAGCAAACCTTATATACACTACATCAAATCATTAACTTGTGATAAAACCTTTCCAAACCCACTCACAATTTGAAGTTTAACAGTCTTCCCATCAAGCTCCACAGTTCTGATTTTCTGACAAAGTTAAGCATTCACAGCATCAAAATGCAGCAATAACAATTCAAAACTTCATAGAACTCAAATCAATCAGCTTAAAACTCACAAAATCAACGCCAATGGTACTGATGTAGCTATCCACATAAGAATCATCCTGAAAAGCAAATCCCAAATCCTCATTCCAGATAAGAATTAGCTTGAAACTCTAAATTAGAAAAACAAACTCACGGCGAATCTGAGAAGAAGGCATGACTTCCCAACGGAGGAATCACCAATCAGAAGAAGCTTGAAGAGATAATCACTGCAAAATAAACAAGAACAACCATCAAATGCAAGGAAAATCCCACCACAAAGAAGAAGAATGTGGATTGATCGTCATCCTACTATTCGTTGCTCATGATTCCTTGGATTCAAGGGCTTGTTTTGTGGATTTTGGAACTCGTTAGGGTTTCGGTGTGTCCTTGAAGAAGCTCACTGCCTCTCCCCCATCCTCCCACCCGTTTCACCTTTTCATAATTTCTTGTAGATAAAAAGACCAAAATAACCTTACTCTATTTT
>NC_052475.1:4444953-4547191 GCF_009730915.1 Dioscorea cayenensis subsp. rotundata
GGAAGTTACGTATTGCTATTTAGGTTTGATGAAGTATGGGTCAGAGCCACTCCGAATGTGGATGGAGTGCATGTGTCTCAGAAAAAATATGTTGAAGATGTCTTGAAGCAATACAATATGCAAGGTTGTGAATCATTGGAGGTACCAATGAGTCAATGTACAAGACCGAAATTATTTGAGAAGTCCGAAAAGTGCTAATCAAAAGATTTACAGGAGTTTGGTGGGCAAGTTGTTGTATTTAACACATACAAGGTTAGACGTTGTGTTTGCAATGAATCTATGATCCAGATGTATGTCTCAACCTACGAAATTTTAGTTTGGTGCTGCTAAA
This sequence comes from Dioscorea cayenensis subsp. rotundata, assembly GCF_009730915.1. Taxonomy (NCBI): domain Eukaryota; kingdom Viridiplantae; phylum Streptophyta; class Magnoliopsida; order Dioscoreales; family Dioscoreaceae; genus Dioscorea; species Dioscorea cayenensis. The sequence goes on from NC_052475.1 coordinate 4,445,285, forward strand.
CAGATGTTGAGGTATGTTACTGGCACTTCTGATTTTGGAATTCAGTATGGCAGTAAAGTAGAATGTGTGCTTGAAGTATTTTGTGATAGTGATTGGAGTGGAGACATTCAAGACATGAAGAGTACATCAGGGTTTGTATTTAATTTAGGCTCAATAGCAGTTTGTTGGGCATCAAAGAAGCAGGAAATTGTGGCTCTTTCAATAACAGAAGCTGAATATGTTTCTCTAAATGCAGCATGTCATCATAGTGTGTGGATGAAGAAAATTTTGGTTGATTGTCAAGTGAAGAGTGAAGAGCCATTTAAGATTAGATGTGATAATAGATCATCTATTGCAATTGCCAAAAATCCCACTCTTCATGGCAGGACTAAACACATGGATGTTAAATTCCATTATACAAGAGAGTTGATTGCAAGGAAGGAGATGAATGTGGAATTTTGTAGTATAAATGCTCAAATTGTAGACATTTTCACAAAATGTCTAAGTGTTCAGAAACATATGAAGTTCAAAGAAGGATTGGGGGAGTATGTAAGCTTTAATCACGGGGGAATTTTGTTGATTTTGATTGAAGCTGAATGAATTCAAGAGAAGATGGAAGTGGAGAAGATAAATTTTGGTTACTAAAGTTGTCCTGGTGTAATCAGATTTGGATTGAGGGGTAAGTTTGTCCTTTCAAGTGTTTGTTCATTGAGTTAGTTGAGGTTTGAGAGAGTAGAAGCGAACAGCTGATATTGGTTTCATCAAGGATCGTGGATCAAGTTTGAAGCAGAGCTGTGGATTGTGTTTGTTGTGGTCGGTGGAGATTGCATCATTATACATATGAGTGTAAGCTCGAGGCAAAACTGGTTAAGTATAGACGCACCAGGATTCAACACGTTGCAGGGTGACTCAGTGAACCAAGTTGATTTGTTTCTTTTTGGTTACGGTATGTTATGTAATATGAGTAAAAATCCAATAGTTTTTTAGTTGTTAAGTTTTTCTGAATTTTTTTAGTTCTTCACTACTTGTATGAATTATCTTGTTCAATCTAAGAGTTTATTGGAGATGTTTTCTACTACAAAGTTGTTTGATATGGTTTTAGCTTTCCAACAAATAAATCCATGCATGAATCAATACATACATATAAATACATAAATAAAAATAATCATCACCTCCAAATTAAACTCACAATCATGTCTTCACCTCATCATTCTTTTTGTTTTTCATCTCCTCATCACCATTCTTCTCCTCCTCCTGGTTTGTTCTCAAATGATGGCTCAAGACTGCCATCACTTGAGACTGTTTAATAATAACCACATTTGTACTCAGGTTTTGAGAGAAAACAATCTCATATCCATCATAATATGACTCCATCCCTTCTCCAAACACTTGCCAAACAAGCCCTCCTCCAAATGTTCCTCCATTCATTGCAAACCCATAAATGTCCTCATAAATGGAGCTCATGTACATGTCCCTCCCATGGACTGTGTACCCTGGGTCCTTTTTGGACTTGCCGAACTCTGCCAGCACTAGAGGTTTATTCAATATTGTCCTAGCATCATCCCAGTGACTTCGCATCCATTCCCTTGCAAATGCAATTTGTGCTGTGTCATTTTGCTCGGGAAACCTGCACAAAATTATTACTAGTAATTAAGTCAAATATTTAAATATTATTATTATGAGTTTAAATAAGATATATATATTTTAAATGAAATGAGTTAATTTGAATAAAGTTGGCCAAGGTTAATCACCCCTTGTAATATTATTTAAAGATCGAGGATTCGAATCCTATGGTTGGTCAGTTTAACTATTAAGATATATATTGCAAAAACTTATTATGAGTGTAATATGTCATTATTGATCTATTGAGATGCAGGAAGCTTATTAAAATTGAATCATTGTTTCCTTTTCAATATATTTTATCTTTGTTTCGGATTCTATAGGGTCAAAACTCATCATTAAATTGAATCAGAATAGATTAAATAACTTGATCTATTGTTAAAACGTAACAAAACAATTAGAACGCACCCTAACTGTGTATGATGATTGACAGAAAGTGGTCCCTTGAAATAAGACACATAAAGCTCTTTATGGACTAGGGGGGTCGAAGAGATGAAGGGACAATTAATTAAAGAAGAAAAGAGAGGAAGAGGGAGAGTGGGTATTCAACACCTCCATCTTTAATGTCACTTCTAAGGTTTTAGCTAGATAGTGGTATTCTATTCTTAGCATTAACAATTTTGATTGTCATATCTCTTTCTAGTGCATTTAGAGTTGGATTATAATAAATGTATTGATCATATATAAAGTAGAAGAGAGTATTCTCAAACCTTTAAGTTATGGTTAGAGAGAATTAATGCTTTATAGTTTAGACTAAACTTCAATTTTATTGTGCTTAATATATTGTGCAATAGAGTCTTTTTGTATTTTTCATATTGTTGTGGCTATTTCACGTGTAACATACAAGTTGAAAAGGCAATAATATTTCCCAACAGATTAATTTTTCTCACCATAAGTTCCTGTTATTTTTTTTACTTGTAATAATAATTGATATGATGTGTTATTTAATAATATTCATGCATGTCGGCCATGTTTAATGACAGTTTAATTAAGATATAATACCCGAATTAGTCTTACTTTTCTTTCTCTTGTTGTTTGGTCCCTCTACTCAGAAATGCTCCCAAGTAGTCCCTCTATTTTTGAAAATGATTCTACTTAACTCTTTCTACTCTAAAATAGACCAATTATTAGTTGTATTTTTCAAAAGTAGGGGACTAGATGTGAAGAAATTAAAGGTAGAAGGACTAAATTGGGTCATTTTCAAGAGTAGAAGGATTAGTGTGGTGCATTTCTGAGTATAGGGACTAAAAAAAGAGAGGAAAAAATAGAGAAACCAATTCAGGTATTATACCATTTAATTAATGTGAAGAAGTTTACCATAAATCTGGGTATGCATGGATTGTAGCAAAGTCAATTTGTGGGACAAGGTGGCTGCTGATGAAGTCCGTGCCAACTTGTATTCCATGGTTGAATGTTTTCTTCTCTGGTCTTGAATCTCCATAGAACCCTTCCATTCCTATCTCAAGCAAGTGTCCTTCATCTATTGACTTTGCGTATGCTGCCATCTCTCTCACCCAAGCCTGTTTAGTTACATTCATTCATACATTAATTGACAAAAAGACACACATGCATTAGAGATCGAGAGGTTGTACATCTCTATCATATAATAATTATATAAAAATAATTAACCAACAACGGTTTGGTTTATCACTAGAATCCCATGCGTACGTATGAGTGAGAATCAAGGTCAAATCCTGTGATAGTAAACTTATGTGAAACAGTTAAAAAATTCATATATAACTTTGGTAAGTTATTTGTCGACTTTATAAAAAAATAATAATAAATAATTTTATATAATAATCAGTCAACAGTATTTTGTTTATGGGCATTAGAATATTTTGCTCACGGGCAGGGCAAGACATGAGGTTAAATTGTCACTATGGCACAAAGCTAGGGTACATGAAATATTTAGAAATTTTGTACATGCCTTTTACATTTAATTTATTCACTTTACAAAGAGAACATAATAAAAAATAATGATAGTGATAACATAAATATTCTCACCTGTCTAAATTAACAATGTCATCGGAGAATTATCATTTTATCAAATAATTTCATAATATAAAAATTAATTTAAGACCAATACGAGGAGAATATTAAAAAAAAAAAACAATCTTTGAAATTTAAAACATGATTCCTTTTCTAAAGATTTATGCAATTTTAAAATGAATTCCTAGCTGAAGGTATTAGCTCAACAATTCGTTTGAATTAAATTATAAAAATAAATATATCTTACAATTAAAAAAAATAAATTATTAAAATAAAAATATAATAATGACATTCACTAAATTGAAATATATATATATATATATATTATCATAATTTTAAAGCTTATAAATAATTTGTAAAATATCTCTAGAATTTCTTTAACTAAATTCTTTCATACATAATTCATCTTAACAAAAATAAATTCTAAATTCATAATTCAATATATATATAAAGACCGCCAGTTATCATGTAAATAAGGGGAAAAATTGTGGTGATTACGTAGAAAATTGAAAATATAACCAAATACATTAATTTTATGCATCGATCGCTGGTTTACTAATAACATACAATATATTTTTATATCTATATATAATATGTTATTATTATTGTTATTATCATCGATTCTTCTTATAATAGATGCGATAAATAAATAAATAAAAAGATATTTTGATGCGTGAATGCATGCATGGAAGCATGGGAAGTACGTGGAGATGTCACATGCATGGCTTACATCCAGTGTCTTGCCAGAAGGATCTATCTGACACCGAGGCTCATTGATCAACTCCCACGCCATGATTGTAGGATCATCTTTATAAACTACCTTTGAGATGGTGTTCTTTCTTGTTAATATTTTCTGAAAAAATTAAATTAAATCAAAACTAAGCCCAAATTAAAATTTTATAAATATATATATATATATATATATAAAAATTATCCAACAAACCATGACATGATTCTTATAATATTGTTTTACAACAGGATTAATATAGAAATCATCTTCTCCATTCACTGCTTCTCCTGCATCTCTTGCCCACTGTACATACTGTGCTCTTCCTCCATAGTCCTTGTAATTGTTAACAAGACTTAGTATCAAATAAATTTTATTTCTCCTTGCTTCCGCAATCACAAAGTCAAGTGCCTAAACATATAAACATGAACAAATTATACCGACCAAATATAAATATATATATATATATATATAGGCAATAATAATAACAACATCTATGAAGAGAATAAAGCAGCTGTGAGAAAGTATTTATATACAGGTATTATAGTTATATTATGAAACTTATAAATCAATTATACCTTAAAAATATAATTAAATCTCCAAAACAAAGGCATAATTTAAGTCATTTAGAAATATTCTGTGATATTAAATTAATCTCTTAAACATAGATAAAAAATCATTTAAAAATATTCTATAAGTCACACACCTGAAAAACTTTTTCATCATAAACACCCGGAGAAATCTGCAGAGCTCCGGGACCGCCATCGGAGAAAGCCCATGTTCGGCAAACGGTAAGCCCTGCGGAGGCTGCCTGACTGAAAACATCGGAGATTTTATGCATATCAGAAGGGTTGTCAGCAACACTCATCATCCAATAAGAATTGAATCCATTGAAGAGAAAAGGAGATCCTTGGAGAATAAATTTGTTTCTTAGATCAACACTAACAAAATCACTGTGAATTGGCAACACTTTGCTAGCATTACTACTTGCATCACTAGCGAGCACTGTTAGTGCTTGTAGCAGTGTTGTAAGGGTGATGAGTAAACCCAAGAGTTTGAAACTCTTAACCATTTTTTGGTGGTCGATGCTAGCTTGTGACTTGTAAGATTAAGGAAGAGGCTAGTGTTTGAATTAAGTGGTACGGGAGTTGAGTTTATTTATTGTGGATAAGGGAAGGTGTTTGAGACGTGAGGGCAAGTGCATGAAAGACAAAGCTAAAATGGCCCAGCTACAGTCTTTAGCGGATAAAGGTTTTTGTTTTATGTTGTTGTGTTGTTGCTTGGGATGGGGCGGGAAGGCATGGAAATTATAATTTGTATATATATATATATATATTTTAAAAAAATTAGCCATTAATTCTTTGTACTAATGCATGCACGAAATACAAAAGTAATACCCCTATGGTAATAACCAAGTAGTTAAAATAATTAATTTTTTTATGCAATAGATTGAGGGTTTTATTCTCTTTTAATGTATGGTTAATAGATTGAATTAAAGAGGTGAAGTCTCTTTGCGTCGATTAGGATAGTAATTTTTATTAATATTTATTATTTTCTTATATTTAAGTTAATGTTATTTTTCTAACTTTTGTTGTGCTATATTCTTTTGAGATTCAATTTAAAAAAAAAAAATACTACAATTTGAAATTCTATAAAAATTTATTTAAAAAAAAAAATTCTGAAGAAACCCCAGAATTTTAATAATTTAAAAAAATATATTTTTTCCAATTTAAAAAATTGAATAAATTTCAAATTTTAATAAAAAATTATAAAAACACTTCTAAATTTTATATAAAAATTTAATAATTTGAAATACTTTGTCATTATAATATTATATACTTGTTAGAACTGTTGCAGGAGAAATAATTATTTGAAGGGATGTTTTGCAATTATTAATAACAAAGTAATTCAATATCGTTCTTAGAAATTGCAAACCAATCTAAAACAACAATTTCCTCTTAGTTGCCTACTTGGCACGTCTGGCATGTATTAATTCAAAAATATTGTTAAATTATCGCACAAATTTTTTTTTAGTGATAATTAATTCAATGGATGATTCTGTTTGTTTTTACCTTTTACCAACTTAAACCCCTTATCAATGTTACCTCGTTTTGCCATGGGTAAGGGTATGTGTTTAAAATGTTTTGTCCACATTCTCAATATATGTATAAGAATAAATAAAATAAAAATATCTCAAAAATTATTTTTTTTATAACATTTTTTTTAGAATATATCATAGACGGTTCTAGAGTATGGGTAGTAGGGCAACTACCCCCACTTAACTTTGAAAATTTCATTAAACATATTTAATTTTTTTTTAATTTGCCCCACTAAAACCAAGATATAAAATTTATATAAAAACAATTTAAAAAAATAATCTAAGGACTTATATGAAAAATCTATTATATAAAATTAATTCCATTTCCTAGCTTTTAATTTCCTTATCCCCTCCGTCTCACCCAGTTCTACAATTTTAGAGCTTAGAGGTGCGAATCAGAGAGCTTTAAAACCTTCAATCCTTGCCAAGTCACTATTTAGTTAACTGCAAGCATGTATTTTTCTGCATTTTGAGCATGGTGATCTCTTGTTTTAATGTTTCACGATGCTATTTAATATGATATCACCAACAATCAAAATATTAACACCTTAACCCTTTTGCCTCCTCTTAGTACCTATGGCAAAGATTTTGATTAGTTCAACTTGACAATGAATTTTTAATATAGAGTTTAGTTACCAATACAATATTCTCTAGTATGTTCATTGTTTGGTGAGGTGTACATACCAATACAGTCTTGCCTTCACATATTTTAATTGTAATTTTTTTAAAATTAAATGAAATAAATAGATATTAATTGCAAGTTAAATCAAATGATTACATATTTATGTTTGGATTTACTTTCTTATTTAGAAATTATATAAACTAAATTATATTAAATCCTGCATTGTTTTTAAACTGTGAAAATACACAAAAACAATTGTATCATATGATGAAATTTTTTGATATATTTGTGTTTCATTATATTTTTTTTTATATATTTAATATTAGTTTGCTCTTTCCAAACAAAAATCATGATCCGTCCTATTAATTTTGAAAAATATATTGAAAACATCATGTTCAACATAAATAGTTTGATGATTAATAAGAACTATGATAAGTCACTATACTGATTTTGTTATTTTATAAATTAAAGGTGAGGTATATTAAAACTTAAAAGTAGCCAATATTTCCAATTTCCTATCGTTAAATAGAATAAAACAAAATTTTCTTGAATATTTAATTGACAAATACAAGATATTTATAATTATTAATTTATACTTTTTCAAGAACATCACACAATTGGTGGACGTGCCGGAGTGGTTATCGGGCATGACTAGAAATCATGTGGGCTCTGCCCGCGCAGGTTCGAATCCTGCCGTCCACGCTTTTTTTTGTTTTTAAAACCTAAAAACATTTTAAATATATATTCTTTAAATTTGTAAAACATCCACATCACAATCTATATCTTCTAAATATTTTTTTTAAAATAACTAAATATCCACTACAGTATTTTAAACCCCCAAAATTATAATTAAAAAAAATTGTTGTTCAACTCAATTTATTTTTTTTATTTTTTTATTTTTATTTTTTTTGGTGGATGAACCTTGGGCAATAAAAGCCCATAAAACATTTTTTATAAAGTTTTTCATAAAAATTACTTGAGGCCCGTTTGGATAACCAGAAATTATGACATAATCCGTACAATATAACATAATTTAACATTTTCTGAGAATTATGTGATATTAGCTGTTTAGGTACTTATTTTAAAATATAAAATTATGGCATAATATAGGTATTATGACAAAAAAATATTCCACAAAGAGTGGAATATTTTCCCATTGCAAAAAGTCTCTCTTCCTTTTGATCCAGCCACCGACCCATAGGTCCACCAACGGTCCGGCCAACCCACGGAGACCGGCCACCGGTCCGGCCGGCCTCCAGCGACTGGCCACCGGTGGTCCGACCAGCCTCCGGCGACCTGCCACTAGTCCGGCCGGCTTGTGGTGACACACTGGCTGTCCACAGGTGGTCTGGCAGACCTTCGGTGGCTGGCCACCGGTCCACCAGCAGTCCGATGACCTACCGGTTGGCCTCCGACGACCGGTCACCGGTGGTCCGACCATCAGCCGGTGGTCCAGTCCCAACCTCTGGCGACCGGCCACCAGTCCAGCGACAGTCCGGTAGTCGATCGTCCAGTCTCCGTAATTTTTTTTATTTTATTAACCACTCATTCTGTAAGAATAAAGTATGTTACAATTTCTGTAATAATCACTCGCACTTCCTACGTAATAAAATTATGCAATATTTTTTTATTTTGCAACCAAACAGGCCCTTAAACAAATAATTAGAATATAATAAGGTTTAAAAAAAATTACCTCGTTGCAAAATTCGAAGTATTTTATGAAAACGCATTCAATCATAAATGCGTTCGTCTGGGTGTACGTGAATTAAAAATTTCAACTAAGATTATGCGTGGACTCATCAAAGAAAAGAGTTACATGCACGCAAGAGCATAGCAAGGATGAAGACAGAAAAGAAACGCTTGTGGCCAGAGAACTTTGGAAACTTTTTCCGGTGAAACATTTAGATTGAGACACAAGGTATTGCCTAATCGAGGATTAAATATATAATTGTATGCTTTGATGAGTATACATGCAAATGAAAGGGATGATTCCTTTGAGGTCTTTAGGAGATGCATGCACTCAATAAAATTCATGTTGATGCTGATGTCCTGCATTTTCCTTCTCACTCTTCTCTTCTTGTAGTTATATCTAATTCATATCTAATTCCTTCTTGTGTGTTGATTTAACTCTAAAAACATCTAGACAATAATGCTCAAATTTAATAATTCTTATATGCATTTAATATTTTATGTTTTATTTATCTTAATTTGATATTGCCAAGAGAGAACAGAGTTACCAGTGAAGAAACCATAAAAAAAAAAACCAGACGATAATAATGTATTAAATTAACTTAAATATTACAACACTTCATCACATTCACTCCATCACATTATTATTATTATTATTATTATTATTATTTTTGGACGAAATGTGATAAGTGTCCATATAGTCAGGGGTGTATGCACAGTGGGCATATTCACCCCACTTGGTTGATATTGAAATTGAGTTGTAAGCCCGCATCCATATTTAGGACTCTTGGAAACACTGCATCTAGCACGTTTTGAATTTGAGCAATGAGTATCCCACAAAGCCAACGACCTTTGGGTCTATTGGTACACGGGTCACCGATAGAGCTCTCACCGAGTGGTGAGAGTTCGATTCTCGGCTGAGAGCACATTTCTGGGAGTTGTGAATAGTTGTTGTGTATGGGTGGTTCCAGCGCCCACGTAAGCGCGGCCCCATCCCCATTTATTCTACCGAGACTTGTGCACGTCCTGGGTCTTTAGTGGGTTTGCCCCGCTCCTCTTTCCCAAAAAAAAAATGAGTATCCCACAAATCAAACATTTTCGTAGTGGAGCCAATATCGCTGAATTGGACCAAAATTAGTTGGCCCAATTAGTAACAATTCTTCAAATTCCATCCCGTCGTAGTCTATATAATTTTTTTTTAATAATAAAAAGATAAAAACTATTTTAAATTATTAATAATAACATCAAATATTAAATCTCCTAAAATTTTAAGATATTAATCACGTATTGATATTAATGCAAACTTTATTTATGTATTAAAAAACAATTATATTTCCGTTTATACAAGAGAATTAAAATGATAATAAGTACTAAATACAAAATTGTATTGGGGACATGTACATTGGTGTTGGGGCCATTATATAGAAGCACAAACAATAATTCACATGAAAACAGCGGAGAGGATTCTTCAATATATTAAGGGGACATTGAATTATGGGTTATTTTACATTATTGCAACTGATATCAAATTACATGAGTTTAATGACAGTGATCAAGGAGGAGATGTGATTAGAAAAGTACTAGCAACTTTGTTTTTTTTTTGGGAACTATTATTTTTGGTTGGAGTTAACATCCAATTGTTAATTTTTTCAACATGTAATAAAACAAAGCATGCTGCAGGTACTTTTGTTTATCATGCTATTTGGTTGAACATGCTTTTAAGAATTTTGAAATTTAAGTAAAATTGAGCTGTTAATATTTTTATGGATAACAAATTAGCTATTGCTTTGGAAAGAAATCCAATTTTTCATAAAAGAAACAGGCATATAAACACAAATTAAAGTATCATTTCATTAAAAAAAAAGTGTTGGAAAGAAGGAGATTCAATTGAAGCATGTGATATTTTATTAAGGACCAAGTGGAAGGACTTTGCATATTGAGACCCATCCTTGGAGTTGTTAAAGGCTAATTTACAAGTTTAAGAAGTGTTGTTGAGAAGATAAATTTATGTTTGTTACCTTTATTAATTTATATTTAGTAGTTTGTATCGTTTTATTAGTTGTTAATCATGTGGTGAATATCTGAGTCTTTTTAATATTTATTTATGCTGAGTCACATGTATCATAAATTAACCAATTATGTTTGAAACAACATGCTCCCACATTAATAAGCAACATACATTTGTTTACCTTGGTGTATATGTAGAGCGTGTTCTCTAAATCAACAACTAACTGTACAAAAGGTAATTAAGCACTTCCCTGCATGCACTCTAGATTCTTGAAAATTTCGCTGCATGTTTTTAATTTTTCAATAGTAATTATGACTCTAAAACAGGTGGTGTACTAATGTACCAATTGGACCAACCAATCTTCTATATATCACTTCTATAACATTCTTGAACTCTACTAATGCATGCTAAATATATGACATCCTTCAGCCACATCTTTTATTGTGGTAACGTCTTTGTCACAGCAAACTCTCTAAAAATACTAGCAAAGAAACAGGAACATAATCTTATGTTTTAAATTTCAATTCTTTTTCTCCTTTGAGTCATATATATAGAAATCCTTTAATAGTTTCATACATTGTTGGATGTGGTGAAATATTTATGTACAACAGATATGTCACAGAAGTTCTTCAATTTCATCAATTAACCATCCAAGTCATGTTACTTGCAATGCTGGTTTGAAGTATCTGTATTAGAACTCTTTTTGACAAGAGGAGCAGACGATCGAAAGCCTCTGCTAAATCGTCATGGGCGTGCACAAGCCTCGGTGGAGTAAGTGGGGGCGGGGAACATGCACACATAGTCACTAGGACCACCTGCACACAACCACCGCTCACATCTCCCAAAAATGTGCCCTCAGATGAGAATCGAACTCGCACCATTTGGTGAGGAGCTCTATTAGCGACCCGTATACCAATAGATCATTTGATCGTTGGTGTATTCAAACTACTTGAACCGAACATATGGATCAGCACCACCGTCGATTGATGTTCAAGAAGACGAAGCTGTTGCCAAATCAATGGCCTATTTAAACGCTGCACTTGTTGGTAGTCCTGTTCGCTCACTAATTTAGCTTGTACCTATTTAAATTAGTAAAAATGGATATGAACATACACGTAATAAAACAAGAAGCCTATCAATAGACAATTCCAATAGTAAGCATTCTAAACATGAGCACTTCATTCTATTTATACATTATCCGTTGCTTCTACTCTCAGAAAACAAAGGTGTACCACATATAAGAAACCACCACCTTCAAACTCATCTTTTATTCTTCAGTTCAGATCTAACTACAAAAACTTGTGTTCACGAAATAAAGGATAAGAAAATGATGATCAAGAAGATAACAGGTTTTGTCATAATCGCAATATTATCAATTGTCGTCGGAGTTTCCAGTAAGCCTGATTACCGAGATGCACTGCACAAGTCCATTCTGTTTTTTCAGGCACAAAGGTCAGGGAAGCTCCCTGATGATCAGGCCATAAAATGGAGGACAAACTCCGGGCTCAATGATGGTTCAGTAGAAAATGTTAGTTTGATTCTTTTCTTATCGAAATTTTTTTAGTGCAATAATAATTATGTGATTGAAATGAAAACATATGATCAGGTGGATTTAAGTGGAGGTTACTATGATGCTGGAGACAACATGAAATTCAACTTCCCCATGGCATTCACAACCACAATGCTAGCATGGAGTGTGCTAGAGTTTGGGAGGAGAATGCAAGATGAACTAGCTCAAGCTCGCGAAGCAGTGCGTTGGGGAACAGATTACCTTCTCAAGTCCTCTGTTAATCTTCCTCATGCTCTTTATGTGCAGGTTTGTCCCCGTTGAATGTATTAGAGTAACTAATAGTTTCATATTGATTAAAATCATATTTTTATGGTGTATGTTTGGTTTGTATCTGACAACAACAACAGATAACATGAGATTGAAACCCGCAGGTTGGAAATCCAAATGTAGATCACAAATGTTGGACTCGTGCGGAGGACTTACGAGAACCAAGGAGTGTCTACAAGGTAACGCCGGTAAACCCGGGCACCGATGTAGCTGCCGAGACAGCAGCTGCCCTGGCCGCAGGCTCAATTGTGTTCAGGCACATTGACAAAGGATACGCGAATAAACTGCGAGAGACTGCAATCAAGGCATTTGCATTTGCTGATAAATACCGAGGAAAATACAGTGACTCCCTTTCCTCAGTTGTTTGTCCCTTCTATTGCTCATACTCTGGTTTTGAAGTAAGGATTAACTTCTTTTTTTTTTTTTTAATTTCTTAATAACAAGTTTGATAACAAACACTGAGACTGGTATGTTGTAGGATGAACTTTTATGGGGAGCTGCATGGCTTTATAAGGCTACACAGAACTCTTCTTATCTTGACTTTGCCAAGTCTCTTGATGTTAATAATAAAGATTCAGATACTTTTAGTTGGGATGACAAAATACCTGGTGCTCGTGTGCTTCTAGCAAGGGTATATATATATATATATATATATATATATATATATGTTTTATTTGTATTATTTCTAGTATTTCTTTTTAAAAATGGAAATGTGAAAATGTAGGATTACTTGGTTGAGAAACATGAAGTAGGTGCAGAATATAGAAAGAGAGCAGAGAGGTATTTTTGCAGTGTATTGCCGAGTTCTCCATCGGTGAGTGTTAAGTATACAGCAGGGGGATTGCTGTATAAGATGAGTGGGAGTAATTTGCAGTATGTGACATCCAATACCTTCTTGCTCAGTGTGTATGCAAAATACCTCAGAGCATCTGGACAGACCTTCAATTGTGGAGATTTGCTTGTCACTCCATCAGTGTTAAGGGAACTGGCTAGGAAACAGGTACAGCAAACTCACTCCTTCATTTCCCTTCATTGATTTCATGCATTTTTTTGTTCATAAAATCCCTTTTGTAAGAGTAATAATTAATAGTTCTCACTTGGTAAGTAAATAAGGATATCAATATTGGTTCATATGGATTTTTTTTTTTCAGTTTTTTGGTCATAAAAACAGTAGCTTACATAATATGATCTGTTAAAATTTATAGTTAATAAGATAGTTTTGTAGCTAAACTCACAATATGCTACAATTCACCTTTGGAAAGCACAAGTCAAGAAATGTTATCCACACCTCTCTAATATTAATTAAATTAATATGTGTTAGAGTAACTAATTAATAGTCTCATATTTGTTAATTTAAAAATATATATTTATATATATATATAAATCTAGGTTTCTTATTCTATTAATTAATTAAATAATATGCTTTATTTACATCTATCCATCATATGCCAGGTCGATTATATTTTAGGAGAAAATCCTAAAATGACATCATACATGGTTGGATATAGTAAAAACTTCCCGAAACATGTTCATCACAGGAGCTCATCTATTCCGAGCATTCTTGTAGACACACAACCTTTGAGTTGTGACAGCGGCTTCAACTTCTACTATGCATCAAGTGAAAACCCTAATGTACTCACAGGAGCTGTCGTCGGAGGACCAGACGACAACGATGAATACACTGACGACCGTAACAATTATGCTCAGTCTGAACCAGCAACATACATTAATGCTCCTCTTGTTGGGACATTATCCTATATAGCTGCATGCTTTCAATGATATTTGTATCATATTTGAGTATCTTAATTGAATAATAAAGCTCATAAGGCTTGTTAGATTTGAGCTTTGCTAATGTTAAGAGTTTTTGGCTATATGTGTTCATTCTTAGAAAGAGATTAAGTGATGACTACGTGCTTGATTGATTCTCCATCAGATTATTAAATCCCTATCATTTTTCCCTTTTTTTTTTCTCAATAACAAAAGATGTCACTTGTCACATGGGGATATATAGATATATGAGAAAACATCCTCTGGGATATTCATAGAAACATCCCAAAAATTAAAAAGAGAGAAAAATAATAAGAAAAACAGACAAATTTTGCTGTATCAATTAGATTAATAGTGCAAAAATACTTGACAAATATTTGTACCACCAACCAACCAGACAAGTGTTGTGTATTTTGGATTTATTTTAGCTTAACTGTAGGCCTGATTGAATGACTGAATTTTTAATTAAATTATTCAGGTTAAAATATTGTTCATCACATTTTTACTATGCCAAACATAAATACAAAAAAATAATAAAGACCATTTCAAATTTACGCACGTGCGGATCGAGATGATCCATCATTTAAATATATATAACCAAAATTTTAAATATAAAAAAATTATCAAAATAGTCAAACCATATGTACTTAAAAGTTAAAACAATAGGTGATTGTTATAAAATTAATAAAACACAGTATTTTATTAAAAAAATATGAGAATAACTGAAATATGTGAAAACATCATATTACAACTAAAAGCACATATGCAAATAAATATTTTTGGTTTGTATATCATTAAAAATTTGTGTAATTTTGCCATGAGTACCCTAAAAATATGATTTGTATGTATACTTTTTACTGACATTAGAATATATTGCAAATTATAAAATTATATAAATAACCTTCACTATCAAAAGTGATTAACACCTCAAAATACTAAGAAAAAAAAAATCTAACGTTTCCAAAAAATAATCATTTGAAGAGATTTACATGACAAAATAAATTTCATTATATATATAAATTAAGAGTAATTGAAAAAAATATTTTTTGACATTATATATTTTTTTTCTAAAAAGACTACTACTATCATTTTTAAATTATATAATAATAAGTTGCAGTTTCTATTAAAATTGTAATTATAAATCCACTCATAACAAACTCTTTGGACTTCTAAAATTTTTATTTTAAAATTTTTTTTAAGGTTTATAAAAATAAAAATAGAAATCAGCCATTGCTCTTCAACTAATTTCTTCTCATTGGAATTCATCAAACTTGGGAGGTTGGATAGGCTTGGAGACTTGGAAGCTTGGAAGCATAACATCCATGCATCCCATTAACTTGACCAAAACCTTACCCACCACCATTGACCTTTAAATGCTCATATGTGTACATACACCAACCAACCAAACATTAACTTGAATAAATAAACAAGGCATCTAATTCAAGAATATCTCTTTATACTTTTTCCCCAAAAGAAAAGTTTCTCCTCTTAAATCAAAACCCATTCCTTTTCCTTCTCTCATCCCAAATGCAGACCCACAAAACTTTGTTCCTAATTCTCTATATATTGTTATTATCATCATCATCATGTCTTAGTTTAGAAACACTTGGTGATGCTGCCACTGCTTATGATATACTTGAGAGATATGGTCTTCCAAAGGGGCTTCTTCCACAAGGTGTTCAAAGCTATCTTTTAACAAATGAAGGGAGCTTTGAGTTTTTCTTGTTTGATAAGTGTGAGTTTGAAGTGCAAGGGAAGTACATGTTGAAGTATAAGACTATAATCAAAGGGAGTGTGGAGTTTGGGAGTTTGAGAGATGTTAAAGGTTTGAGTGTGAGATTTCTTTTTGTGTGGATTGGTGTTGATAGAGTTGTGGTGAGTGGTGATGAGTTGAGGTTTTATTATCATGGTTCTTTCTATTTTTCTTTGCCTGTTTCTTATTTTGAGCAGTGTCCAAGATGTGGATGTGGGTTTGATTGTTCCAATGATTTGTTGCTGGATTTGTAGAGAAAGGATTTTAAATGCTTAGTTTGTTGTTGTCCTTTTGGGGAGGATAAACCCAAAGCCTCTCCTGTTTGTATTTTTAAATGAATGAATAAATAAATTTATTAATATTTGTCATTTTGGATATTTGGTGGTTAATTTATCTATTTTATAAAAATAATAAAAATCATCTTCATTATAACTTTTTAAACTTAAATTTTGTTTGGAACCTCTTTATTTATTTATTTATTTACATTATAGATAAATAAACACACTTTAAATTCTCAACTATATATATATATATATTAAAAAATCAAATTCTTGATTTTACATATAAGAGTTTATATTTTATAACACTACCCCATGAATTTTATTTATTTATTTATTTTTATTAAAAAAAACACTACCACACGATATTGCGCAATGGTTTTGAAAACTACATTTTTACCAAACCATTAAAAATACTATGAGCAATTGACCAAATAATTTATTATATAATAACTATTATGACAAATAATATATATATGATGATAAACATCATCTCGTGGGACGTCAGTAAGTCGTCCGCAGACGATGATCTGATCTTTATAGAGTTGGACTACCGTGATCGATTCGATTCATGCGCTTAAAAATCGATCGGACAGCTCGGATCAAAAATACGTCGATCCCACTTTTTTTAATCATCGCTTATAAATAGTCGTGATATGCTATCGTTCACGTATCAGTGTAGCATGGTTGGATAACGTTCACGGATACGCTTTCGTGAACGCTGGCAAGAGGACGTATCCTCTATATATATATATATATATATATATAATATTTTATAAGATAACATGATATGCCACATGTCACATTGCATATTGCCACATGGACAGCAGATAACTTACAAGGATCACAATGAACATTACAAGCACAATATAATATTCGTTTCTAAAAATAACAAAGACTAAACTTTACCATACGCCATAGTGCACGAACTAATAGTGTAATTAACCCTTTTAATAAAGTGGATGACATTAACCCTAATTTTTAAGGAAAACAAATATATATATATATATATATTTAAAAATAATAATAATTTTGTAAGTCCACTAAAAAACATATATAAAAAATAAAAAAAAAAGTGACCAAATTTTTTGAGCCACGGGATGTTGTTTGATTGTGTTTGGACAATAATAAAAATAGAAACCCAATTCAAAGATACCAATTTTATATCAACCAAAACAGGCTTGGCTTGTCCACAAAACAATCTATTCAATTGTCAACAACCGAAGCCAACATGACATGAGAATTATTCAAAACCAAACCAAAAGAAGCATTATTTTAAGATTCCATTTTGGATTATGTACCTAGTCAAGAAATAGAAACATATCACAATTACTTAACAATGATTATGAACCAAATCAAACATATAATAATAATAATTAATAATAATATTAATAATAATACTTGGTCTTTATCAGTATCCTAATGCTAACAAAAACTAATTGTTATTAAGAAAAACAAATAAAAATAAAAGATTTGTGGTTGCCAGCCCAGCAGGATTATGTCAATATAACCAAGGTTGCAATCTGCTATCCTATACTTAACGTGGTCTGGCGGCTTTTAAAAAAAAAAAAATCTCATTTGCATTAAAATATTAGTAAATGGTCACAAAATTTATAGATAACCATCAAGAGTGGCATAAGCACAAGAGTGACATAATTATTAATTAAAGTATCCTTATGCACCAAAATATATTAATTATATAAATAATTTGTTTAGAAAAACTATAAACATATCTAATTAATTATTCTTAATCAGAATACAAAAAAAAAAAGTCAAGTAAGCAAAAAATTCACCAGTTCTGTCTGATCATATAAGAACTTGAAATTGGTAAAATACCTTCTATAGCTTTTATATATACATCTCTAATATATATATATATATATATATATATATTTTGCCCTTTCTTGATTTTTTATATTCTGAGTTATAACTATTAATTAGATAAGTTTATATTTAAAAAAACTATTTATATAATTAGTATATTTATACATCTAAAGTAATACTTAAGTAGGTCCAACGTGATTTTTTGCATAAAATAATTAATCTTTATTGCTATAACCCATGATCAGACCATGAGAAAAGTATATATTGACATAATTTTGAGTATTTATAGAAAGAGAGACTTTTGTAGATGTGATATATGTATTTATATATATAATTTTGGGATTTTGTGGGGATATATGTAAAAAAAATTATTTCATCCATGGGACCATTACAATAAGATTGATTCAAAAATTTTGCCCAAATGATCAATCTTGTTATTAAAAGGGATGGAATAGTGCTTTTCCAAAAAAACTTTAAATTCTCTATCCACAAATCCACTTCAAAGATTCTCTCATGTTGGATCCACATAATTAAACTCTTATTAAAAGAAGAAGAAAAAAAAAGGACAAATCAATTCAAGTGCTCAATAAATAAAACAATACATAAAACATCACAAATTATAGCAACATTATTAAGAAAAATCCAAAGTGGGGCAAGTGAAACAACATTTGATTAATTAATAATTTCAACATGAAAATGAATGAATTAATGTTACTTATTAATTGTTTAATGTGACCATACTTTTTCAGGATTAACAAGGAAATATCATCCCAAATTATAACCATGTTTATGCATACAATTACTGTCCACATACAATTACTGTCCACTATAATCTAACAAAATCTAACTTTTAAACTAAAGAGTAAAAAAGAGGAAATTTTGAGAGATAAACTAAGAAAAATATATCAACAATTATTTGGTTCCAAT
This sequence comes from Dioscorea cayenensis subsp. rotundata, assembly GCF_009730915.1. NCBI lineage: Eukaryota > Viridiplantae > Streptophyta > Magnoliopsida > Dioscoreales > Dioscoreaceae > Dioscorea > Dioscorea cayenensis. The sequence continues at coordinate 4,464,403 of NC_052475.1, forward strand.
AATAGCAAGATCTTTTTTGGTGTGATTGATTTGTTGAACCTTAACATAAACATAGAAAGCAGTCTACATGCATGCACATGAAATGGTATTTGGCTGCTGCACAAGTGGGTACTAAATGGCACATGACCTTTGCCACAAGGCGTGAAACATAATAATAACAACAGCAACTCAACCGCAACAAATGAATGATAGATAGATATATATATATATATATATATCTTTTCATTGGATTCAAAGTTGAATTCAAATGAAAGACTAAGTCATTGTTTGCGGCCATGAGAACAAACAAACAAATGGTTTTAGCATGCAAAAGGCCAGTCCATTCTCATTGAATGGAGATGAAGCAAAGCACTGAAGAGAGCCTGCCAAAAGACATTTAAGTACGTACCATGAGACACTGCCCCAACGTTTCTTGTTGGGGCTCACAAGAGCACCAAGCACTTTTTTAGGACATTCATCACATGCCTTGTTTGATTTCACAATATTTTACCATCCTATATACTCTGCATCTCATACTTCTTTTGCTCTAATACTCATAATAAAAATAAAAATAAAAATAAAAAATTTATGTATATAACATATGATCAGAAAATGGTCCAGGTCAAATCATAAATATAAGACTAAAAAAAGCAGGCAAAAGCTATATAAACAAGTTGGCATGTGAAGGGCAATGTGGATCCAACAATGCTGACAGTGAGAATAGATGAAGATAGAGATTAGTTTTGGGGTAAAATTAATAAAGAGAAAGCCTGCAAACAGCTCACCTGGGGGTGGAGTGGGGTATGTTTCAATCCTGCCAAGTGCCAAGCCATGTTAATTGGCTTCATCCTTGGATGTAAAAGCAGCAGCAAATGAGGCAAAGCCTGTTGACAGCTATACTCAAGGTGGATGCACTGTTATTTTAAGTCAGCAACCTCTTTGTCAGCTCAGCAAAAGGCTTATGAGCTACACACAACAACAACAACAACAACAACACATGACTGACTAACATGAGAGAGATTATGTGATCAAGGATTATTCAAATGGAGCTGCTTTAAACCACTTTACATGAGAACCTTTTTCATTTATCACAAAACTGATATCATTCAAGAAAAGGAAAGAGTAACTAAAAACAAAAAAAAAAAACAAAAAAAGAAGAGAGGACATTTAAACTTGCTTAGTATATGAGAACTTCACTTAGAGGAACCATAGGCTTGACAGAGGGTTGTGAAGGAGCCAAGGGTGTGCCGATGTGAAGGCTGTTGGAAGGGAAGAAGCTGACATCGACACTACCCGATGCTGAGGGCTCATCTTTGAGAACGCCACGGAAGGATATTGAGCCATGCCTGGCAGATGCATCTGAGTTCCTGCCCGTCTCTTGGTGGCTCTGATTAGCAATGAGTGAAGCACCATCGCTGTAGTAGTCATCGTAGGGCATGTCATCCATACGTATGTGCCCGACATCCTGCAACGCCAGGGAATCGGCCACAGGAAAATAGACCAGCATACAAACACCAACCACGATGCAAACCAATAGCACAACAAAGGCAGCAAATACCATGGTCTCAAAAACAAGGTGGCCTCGGTGCGGGAGAACGGAAAGCCCAAGTAGGAGCACTCTCATAGGGAGGAAGATGATAACTGAAGCAACCAGAATGTATACCCTCAGCCTCAGTCCCTTATTGATCACCAGTGACACTACCTTGGTTCCTATGTAGCAGATATAGCAGATCATGGAGGAATGAAAAAGCCCCAGAATCATAGTGCTCACTAAGGGATTGGTGCATATACTGATTTGCTCATTCATAACACTGGTGGAGAAGAAATTGGTCAAATTTGATCTATGGTTACTCTTGGGCTTGACAAACTTAGGACCAATTAGAATGAGGACCAGTTGCATGACAAAGACTGGAAGGGAGTAAAAGAGAACGTAACCAACTGTCTTCCTGTTCCATCGAGGGCTTAGTGTGCCTGTTTCTCTCCTTTGAAGGGAGGCACGTAGGAGAAACCCAAGCATGAGGAACACACTGGGTTCCGCGAACCCTAGGTTTGATACAATGTAGAACTTGCAAACATCCTTCTGCCATGTTAAGCTAGAGAAGAGCCTTCCTTCCCCTTTCAATAAGGTTAGCCTGACCACTTCCCCAAAACCCCACCAGACAGCCACCAAAATTAGTGCAATGCGAGTCAGCCAGGGACCATTGAAGTAACTAAGCTGGAGAAAACATCTTCTTCGGATCCTCAGCTGGAAGTAGACTAAACGATAGATGCAGAGCAGGCCGAGAAAAGCAGCAATAGCCACAAGACAGATTGTTACCACACCGAATGCATCGGCCGTGCGTCTGATCAGGGGCATCACCAGAACCACAGATTCCACGCATGCTCTCAGCTATCATCGATACCAAGAAGGCCCAAAGGTACCACCACAAGGACAACTAGCTCCCCAAGGCAGAAGTCCAATTTGGGGAGACACTGCACCTTCTTAGACCACAAGGAACCATGCATAGATCCGATGTGCTGACTGCAATCTCACTATCGTTGATGAAGCTACCCACAGTGGTTAAGGTTTGCCTCCCCACTTAATACAACTACAGAACAAAACACAAGCTTTTAAGTGGATAACATCTTCGAAGAAACATCATAAGATACACCCCAGCTTAAAAAAGCAAATGGAAATGAGCGCAAGAAGATAACTAGACTCATATTGCAGGCATTTACTTTTCTAATTATGATCACTAACAATCAATGCAAAAGTCAGGCAAACATAGACCGAATAGATTAACCATTCCCTGAGCACATCCAAACATCTAAGCAAATCACTGAGAAATGATGCGACAATAACCGATCGGTGACAAATTAGAACAGACATATAAAGATGTCAATTCTTGGAGTAACAATCAACACTTTTGCCGATATTTTTGCATTCTAAACATCTCAGAAATCCAAAAGAAATCAACAAACCTGACAGAGAACCAACTTTTGCACCTCAAATATGGCAACTAAATCAACAAGCAACACTTTTGCTAATATTTTGCATTCCAAACATCTCAGAATTCCAAAAGAAATCAACAAATTCGACAAAGAACCAACTTTTGTACCTCAAATGTGGCAACGAAATCAACAAGCAACACTTTTTGCCAATAATTTTGCATTCTAAACATATCAGAATTCCAAAAGAAATCAACAAATCTGACAAAGAACCAACTATTGCACCTCAAATGTAGCAACTAAATCTCATTTCAATAACCCTCACATATATAAACTAAAACAGTTCATTATAAAGGTAAGAAAACATTCTTCCAATAAACTGCAAGCCACGCATTAACTCACAAGAGAGAAACAAATAAATAAACAAATCAAAATACAAAGGCATAAAAGTATCAACACAATGCGAGGTTTCAGAATCACACCAAAAACACAATAAACCAATTAAAAACTCAAGAAGCAAAATTTACAAACACACACACACACACACACACACACACACACACACACATCATTCTTCACAATTTACACAAATCTCAACAACCAAAAATTTGGAAATCATTCATGAACCATGATGTATATCCATAATAAAAAAAAACAAATAAATAAACAGATAAAACTTAAAAACCAGAGAAATCTCTCCCACTCAAGCACTGAAGTACATGATCTACAAACAAACCAAACAGAAGAGAAGAGAAACCATCCAAAAGAGAAACAAAAGCAAGGTCCAACCTCAAATAAGATCACATCATCGGCCGGCATTCCATGGAGAACTTCAAGTCCAAATCTGGACCGCCGGCGGAGGGGGAAAGCGCAACCCGGGCAAAATCCGAGGTAGCTGCGCACCGAATAAAGCTCGGTCGACGACGAATCCGGATCCAAGGTATGCTTTCCGGTACCCGCCACGCCGATCGGAACACGAAAACCCTAAAAATGGCGTACGGTGTGAGAGCAGAGAGAATAAGAAAGAAAGAGAGAGCGGAAGAGAGAGAAAGGTGGGATGAAGAAGAGGTTGATGACAGGCTGTCACCAGCTGTCATTAGCTTCGTAATATAACCGAGCCTTAGCTTCGGCTAACATCACGAGCCGAGCTGGATCATGGACCCCACCACATCCCCTTCACGGGAGAGATGCACCTCGCAATGTCTGTTTTACCCTCTATTTGTCAAAGGGTTTTTTTTTGGATATTTTTTATATGGAAAATATAAAATTTTTTAGAAAAAAATATAAAAAAATCTCAATTTGTTTTGAAAAATTAAAGAAATGTAGTATTTAAATTGGAACCTGTAAAAAATTCAAATTATGCATTTACATATGATATTTTAAAAAAGTACAATGTCTAATAGCTCAACTAATATGTATATATATATTTTAATTTTAAAAAATGTTTCTACATTTGATTGTCAAATTCAAAACAACTATATTTTCCCAAAGTATTGAACCGTTGAAATAAAATAATAAATTAACATAAATGATTTTCTAATATAAATTTTAATAGAATAATAATATTACAATAATTGGTTTGGATAAACTATATAAAATGTTTTTATTAATAACAATAACACTCAGCTTCCTCCCTGTCATTGCAGGAACTAATTAAATATTTATATATATATTTAAAATAAAGAAAAAAATATAAATAGAACAAATAAAAGAAAACAGTAGTAATTGGGAGGGTAAAATAGTAATTGAACAGTCTGGACTGCCATAGATATGCGGGAAGACTGGTGGGGCCCAGCAAAACAGTGGGGACCGGTGGTAACCGGTTACAATAGTACGGAAACGGCGGAAATACCGGGACAACTGAGCGCCAGGGTTGAATCTTTTAGCCACCCAACAAGCCCATTGATTCGTTCCTTGTCCATCTGGCGTAATCCTGACCGTATGATTTACATCACACGGCTGTGATTTTACTACAGTACTCGTCTCAAGGCTGTAATGCATCTATCTCTGCGTCATGTTATCCTATACTTGCATCTAAGTTCCTTTTTTTTTTTTAATATTTGATATTTCTTAATATTTTCAGCTAAGTTCATGCGTGATTTTATTTTTTTTTTTTAAACGTCAGGGGGGAATTTATGAATTTATTAAAATGGAAAAATAAAATGATTATTAATATTGCAATCCAACAAATTTTAAACTACCAGTGTTTGATTAAATATAGTTAAAAATACAACGGATTTCAAATTCTATATAGTTATAATTACTATATTTAAAATTATAAATAGTGTTAAATCTAGTGTTTGGTTTGATACAGTTAGAATGCTCGATTATAAAATTTTGTAATTGGTTATAATTATTTACACATGAATTTGGTATATAGTCCCAAGTTTTGTTAATTATAACATTAAACTATTATATTTTATTAATTATAAAATAAACAATATATTTAGTTACTTTAATATATTATTATATTTTTTTCATTAATTTATATTTAATATTTATATTAAATATAGTATATAGTATTAATTATTCTTCAATAACAACAAAATTTTAAAATAAACATTTTGAAATTTAGTACAAAATAAAACATTTTTTATAAATTTTTTTATAATTTTAAACTTAAAATATAAAATTAATTTAAATCTTGTCTATAAATAATAAAATAATTTTAAAAAATTTAAAACGGCATAAAATATATTTTCACTTGCTTTGTGATAAGCATTTCAACTCCCATAGTTTGGAATACGCTCAAATTGGCCGTATTTCAAACTTCACTCAAAATGGGTCAATTGAACTTACAACTACATCAATTTTTTAAATTCCACCAAATAAACAGAAAATTTTGAGAAATCTTGTAATTCTAACTACATTCAAATCCCTTCAAACAAACAGCACAGAATGTGCTTTAAGTTCTTTAACTCAATTTTAATATAAAATAAAATTAAAAATTTTTTTTAGGAGTTTAACATTAAAATAAATGTACAGTATGTTTAAAGGTGTAAAATTTGACCTTCACAAAAGAGTGTAAATTTCTAGGTTTCAATGGTTGATTTGTTGTTTTGTTCTCAAAATTTATAAATAGCAATTCAAAGGAATAAATACAATCTGTATTTGAAAAGCTCTAATGGTTCCAAAATTCATATGATATCAGGAATTATTTATTAGTATTGTTGTCACTCGTCATGGTCAACCCCATTTTTTGGCATTGCTTCTCTAGCATTCAATATTTTGTAATTATACATACATACATAAATATATATATATATATATATATATATATAAAACATCATTTATGAACATAAAATTGACGTGGCTCATATAATATATATATATATATATATATATATATACTCATGTTTCTATAGTTATATAAATTTTTTTATCCATAACGATGAATATGTGGAAGAGTGAAGGGCTATCCACGGTTATATGCAGTTATAATTTTACATAGATTCATTAGGTACATTTAAAATTTTTAATTATAGATTATGTAAGTAATCACTGTTAATTCCTTCTATTTATATGTCCCAATAAAAATATGCACTTATTAGTTAATAAAATTTTAATTTTTCATAAATTACCTATTATTACAGAGGTATGAACGTGAAGAACATAACAAATAATTTTTTTAAAAAAATTTAAATAGAAATAATTTTTAGCTTGTGCGCCTCTCTTATCAAATCATCTAAAAACATTGATAATTGAACACATAAAATATTAAATTTCAAAGTTTAGGAGAATTGTATTTAGAATTTACAGTCATAAATACTTTTTCCCGGCTTTTAATAATAGAATATAAAATTTTATGAATACTCTACAACCATCAAAGGTTATGATCAAAATATAACATTATTAATCATTGTTCTTAAAAAAATACAGTAGATATCTCTACAAGACAATGTGAAAATTTTTAGTCATACTAGTGGATTTGGATTATAATTTTTAAGTTTAAAACTAATATATATATAGGTTTGTGGTGGAAGCACAAGCTCCACCATTTGAACAAGAGCAATAATAATAATAAATTAAAAAATTAATAAATAAGAGATTTCCACTAAAGTAGCTCATCTTCCATTAAGATGTGATTAAAGTGTGCTCAGGTTGGTGCATCATACCTAATTAATTTTGTACCGGCCCAACACTACTGTTCTCTCTTAAAAAGCCTCCAATCCTTGTATTTTTCTTTTTTTGAAAAAAAAATCATTTCTCCACTTTTTTTATTTTTTTAATAAAGTTAACCACAGCCTTACTGAGGTGTTTCACTTTTCATATGGATCCTTGTACAATCCAAGTTCCTGTGGTATTTTCCCCTTTCTACTTTGTCATGCATAATCTCCCCTTTAATCTTCATTATTTATCTTTTTAATTGTGCATCATCCATAGCTGAAAAACCATTAGATTAAAATCCAACGTACAATATATTCTTAGACCATAGCTGAAAACCATTAGATTGAAATCCAACGTACAATATATTCTTAGACTACACAAACTCATATATATATATATATATACACACACATTTTGATGCAATGTAGAACTATATTCTTCTCATTATTCTACTCATCTAGTTTGTATAATTATAAAAATGTTTAATTGTACTTTTATTCACTGTTTTATATATGTTTCACTCACAATTTGATCGAAAAACTACCAAAGAAAAAAAAAATGAAAATGAAAACTCTTGCAGGCGAACTAAAGTCATATTAATCCTTCATAGAAATTCTCATAAAAATGAACAAACGGAATTGACTACCTTAATGTTTATGTAATATCTAAATCCCGAAAAAATGTGATCTTAAATTTTTTTTTTTAAGAAATAGAAGTTAAAAGTTAAAAAGCAATGAAAAGAAAAAAAGTGATCAACTATCTTAATCATTACTGAATATCTAAATCCCGAAGAAATGTGACAGTAAATTTCTTTTTTTGACTAGATAGGAGTTAAAGGTGAAAAAAAAAATAACAAGAAAAAAAAAAGTTCCTGCTTTATTTGATCATTCAAGAAAAAGAGTGATTTGCTTTTGTCACCATTATCACTATATCTCTTTTGAAAATGCACAAGATCTAACAACCTTAGAAATGAAATCCTCCGAGCAATGAAAACAAATTACAGAGCTTTTGTCACCATTATCACTATAACTCTTTTATGTCCTTATTTTGTTGGGAGGATACATCAATCAGTAAAACATAGATGAAGAGATTAATTCATACGACATGATTCTTGTTAAAAACTAGTATTCCATCAAATCCTTATTTCTCAAGTTTAGGTTTCTTTGCTTAGAATTCATGCCAGATAAAATCATTTTCATAAGCTTTTCTTTTATTATGTGCCATAAAATCTAAAGTTTCTCCACTGTAAAAATTATTAGATGCAAACTAAACATATAAATTAACTTTAAACGAACACATATAGGAAGAAAGAACTCGTATGAAGATTTACTAGTCAATGTTCCTAGTCCTAATGGGGCTAAAATGATTCATTTCAACCTTACTCATTTACCATGAATGAATGAAAAACATTTATGAACCATAAGAACAGCATACTTTTGCAATGTAAAGGTAAAAATTCTAGTTTACTATATTTATAACTTCCCTTGGCCAAGGTTGTGTAACTTTATTTTCCCTTACAATCTACAAGCATAGCTTCTCTCAGTAATGACATGAAATTGCAATTCTATCACATCGGATGTTCTACTACAACACAAAGGGAATAACAGCACATCACATATATATATATATATACTGCAGGTGAATATCAGAGGGCAGAACTCTTCGTCAAGAAAGACATATCCAAATACAAATACAGAGATTGATGATATAGTTACCAATGGCGAGCTTAATCCATAACTTTCTTAGACTCAAAGTTGCAGGGCCCAAAGGACTGTACTGTTTGCATTCACAAAAGAGTGATTCGTCCCATCAATCATATGAACTGAGCTACCGCCACCGTGGCATCGGTTGCCTGTCCGACAAGCATTCACTTGCTGCTTTAGTTAAAATGTTTAAAGAAATTTTTATGCCGAAGCATGTGAATTTCATAATGGAGAAGGTGCTCACTTGGGTTTTTTGACATCGACAGATGCATTGCCTATTGGTAACTTTTTCTTGTCAGGCTTTGTCAGACAATGCCCTGCCTGTAAAACATCATGATTTTGGAGTTATGAAAGAGATGCAGGACAAATTCATAAGGCACTAGATTTGCAAAGAAGTATGAACCTTTATATTCCCTGTCCTTGGATTTTCATTATGGGAAGACATAATCTTTGTGCCTGATCCACTAGGCTCCCTTGACCTCAAGTCCTCTTTAATAATCTTTGTGCCTGATCCACTAGGCTCCCTTGACCTCAAGTCCTCTTTAATCTGCAAATTCAGTTAAATTGGGATCACATCTAGATGATATTCTTATAAAGGCAAAGCATCATATAAGACTAATCTAAACTTAATTCTATGGCTTCTCATGCGCTGCATACTGAAAATATCTAGTGATTGATTGATCTTAACAATCTGGAGACATGGATAGCCAAATCATTCAGCTCATAATCTAAACCTCAAATATTTGTTAATAAAATAGGTGCATATGTATATTTCCAAGTAAGAATAACTTATATGCTGCTGATGCTTTTGATATTTGTCCATGTACCAAAGATTAATGGGCATCCGACTAATGCATAAACTAAGCGTCAAAATATAGATCTACGAAATAAATGTGCATACAATTTACATCTTCTGAAAACTGAATCAAATGAGTTAGGTCCATAAAGTTCTAGGAGTAATATGAAGGTAAAGCTATGCTTGGAATATAAGACAACATAAAGATGATAAAGTGATAGCACAGACATTTTACCTCTTTCCGCAGATTTCGTCCAAATGCAATTGAGAACTTGTGATCAATTCCACCGCTCCAATTAGGTATATTACGGGCAGGGAGGTCTACAGACCTAAGCAAAATAAAAAGGTCTTTTAATTCTTACTGTATTTACAATGCTGGTAACTTGAATGATGACTGCTACGGAATACATCAGTAGAGGCAGCTTGAGTTACTATTGGCTGAAATTCAAGCTATTATAAAAATGTTCAATGAAGACCAACAATTGTCATAAAAGTTATTGGAAATATAATCCACATCAGTTGTGTGATAGAAGTATAATGGGTTTATATATAGATATAATGGGTTGAACCATTAAGTCTTGAGACTTTTTGGTGTAAGACCCCTAAACTTATGTAGCACCCATATAGAGTCCACCGGTACAAAATATAAAATCTAGTATAGTATCAGAGTAATATAGTGGAGCCCAATATATATTAAAAAAAATGACATCTGAGACACAAGTGGTGTACAAGTCCATGTGAATAGGACCTTTGAGACACAAGTGATATACAAGTCCATGTGTATAAGACCTTTGAGACACAAAGTAGTGTACAAATCCTGGTAAACAGACCTCTGGTGTACAAGTTTGAATAAATTCAACCAAGTTGAACTTGAGAGAGGGTGTTGGAAATATAGTCCCACATCAGTTGTGTGATAAAAGTGTAATGGGTTTATATATAAGTATAGAGGTTGAGCCACTAAGTCTTGAGATTTTTTGGTGTAAGACCCTTAATCTTATGTAGCACCCATAAAGGGCCCACTAGTACAAAATATAAAAATCTAACAAAAGTAAAACAGTGTAAGCAGCAAGATCTCAAGATGGTGCCATGGTGCCAATACTATTTTTACCAAGATCAACAAGAAATCAAGGCTCTGGATTGAGGAAGCCGTAAAGGTCTGAGCAGGGTAGTCTTACCTTGCCATTTGCTGTCCAAGCACAAAAGTACATCTGCCATTAAAACTCTGCTTACCACATGCTAAAGTTTTGTCTTTAACTTCTTGATCTCTAAAAATATAACACATAGAAATCAGATAAAATGTAACATCTTGAATGCAAAAGAATTCTATGACAAGATTTTCAGTATAATTAACCTTTTGTTTTCTTGTCCCTTACTTCTCACACCACTAGACGTGGCTGTTTTATTGAATGAACCCTGAATTTACCACAGTGAAAACAAAGAAATTCACTTTCTATAGATAACCAATCAAACGTGTAAAAACATTATAACAAAGGATTTCAAACAAAAACAAAAGCAAAATCTAACCAATCCATGAGACAGACATTATATATCCATTGATAAACAAATATTAAGTAATATCAACGTTTATGTTAAGCAAAGAGGACTCACGTCAAAGAGTCGATGCCCAAAATCCTGATATCCTACTTACCACAAAAAAAAACACTATAACAAAAACCCGATACAGAGAACAAAAGGGCATAGTAGAAGATTATGGTTCACAGCAAGTACAACAAAACAAGATACAAGTATTTCCCGATCCTTAACCTAATTCTAATGATTCAAAAAATAATTTCATCAAGAATTCATGATTGGAAAGATAAATATCTCAAATATAAATATATATATATATATATATAATGTTATCAGTCATGTTTATGACAATTGTGATAGCTTAAGAGCATGAATATATATATAAGCCAATGAGTTTTCGAAGAATAAAACCAAAAGCATGAGGATATCTTGATTGTCATTGCTGATTGAAATCTGACCTGTGCACTAATGACACCTTTTGCATGATTTAGGGATGTTGTTAGTCTATTTGGTAGTTTGGTAACCAGTCCCCTTTCATCTAATTTATTTTCAAAAGTTGCAGCTCTCCTTTCTGTGGCAAGAGAAAAAGGGCGTGGAATGGTGCCATTAGAGCGTACTTCTGTCAGGGTCCTGTGCGTCACAGCTACAGTTGATTTAATATTTTTTGATACTCTACGGGAAGTGGATGTGCATGAACCAATGTTCCTCTCAACTTTCCCAGTTGTCTTGTGAATGGGATGCTTTTGTCTCTGCAATGCATTGTCCTTTTCTGGCTTGATTCTATTTTTCAGCTTTAAACAATTTCTAGCTGAAACAGTTAATTCCTGGTGGCAAATTTAATGGAAAAAGTGCTCATGTCAACAAATTTGCCCAAAATATATATGCACACACACAATTATTTTGGAGTTTATAAGCATTATGACAGGGTGGAAATTTTCTGTTAAAGAATTCTTCAAGCACAAGTAAGTTTGCAAGCAATTCCGTGAATGATGGGTGATATGAAATATGAAAAGCTAGCCTGAAGCCCTAATTATGCAACAAAGTATCAAGTTTTTCAAAATTCTTGGCTCAGATAAATAGGAATATTCAGAGTTTAAGAATATCAGAGTCCTAAACTGGACATAATGGTATTAGCAAACTTGGAGTATAACGAGGCTAAATAAATGAATAAACACATACATAATTAACATTAAATATATAATGCATGGGCATGCACTTAAGAGTTAGTTCTATAGAAGTAACTTGCAAGGAAATAAACTGTCAACAAATATGATAATGTACAATTTTTTTTATAATTTTTTTGGTAGGAAATGAAGTTTCACTATCTACAAAAGGTGACATGGATGTATATGAAGAAGGACACAAAATGGAGAGCAGAAGACACCTCCAATCAGACTTTCGACATACCTTAACTGTAGAAGAGGATATACTGTTAGCAGATGCCCTTATAATTGACTTATTCTTTTTGGGTGCATGGTTGTCAGCAGATGCATCTTCTATATCTCCCAGTTTATAATTTGTAGGACTCGCTGCAGTATTCTGGATTCCTTTTACAGGTTCAACAATTGACACTACAGTCCCTTGAGCTGCTCCATTAGATCGAATACCTGACACTGAATCTTGATACTTCTTTTCAACTTCAAATTCAATGATATCATGTTGTACAATCACTTCAGTGCCTCCGCAAAGGGATTCACCCACGTAAGAATCTGTATCCATATGTTGCCACTGAATATTGTTACTTGAGTGCATCGCTTGTCCAGCTGCTTTCAAGTTCCTTGCAAACAAATCATGGCATGGTAATGTAGACTCTGGATCCAAGTGTCCTGTCTGAGAAGCTTTTCTGCTTAAATGGTCCTTTTCTAATGGAGCAATCATGGTTCCTTTTGCAAGAACATCATGGAGATTTGCTGCTGCATTTCCATAATGCTCAGATTGCCCCATTGTTTCCTCATCCTCCCCAGTTTGGCTAGAAATGCTACCATCACCGCCATATTCCAATGTAAGCTCAGTTTGCTGATTATCTTGCATAGCTTTCAAAGCCCGAAGCTTTTTGTAATATTCTTCAAAATATGCCTTTTTCTGGGCAACTAAACCAGGATTCTTGACTTTCTCCAGTTCCTCCTGCCGTTCGTTGTAGGTGAATGCCGACCTTTTCGCCCAAGCCAGTGACTCAACTGCAAATCTTCCGAAGGATATTGAACCATGGTCAAGCATTTGCGAAACTGAAACTTCCTGCATCAGAAAATAAACTCATTAAGCGATAATTTCCATCTACAAGCACTAAACAATTAGAAAAAAACAAAATATATTAATCAAAGCAAAGAATAAAGATAATAATAAAATTGTGCCCATACAGTTACAGGATTTGAACATCTAGATGGTATGATAAAATACTTGAAAGGTGGGGTCATGGAGTTTAACCAGTTACACAAAATTGATCAGATCCTCTCACAGCAATATCTTGACACAAACCCAGAAATTTACAAGCTTGTTCCCAAGTAGTTAAGCATTCATCAGAGGTGGTCAGTGCCTTAAGTCAGGTAAAACCAGGTGTGATCACACCAATAAAATATGCTATAATTCACAAGATAGATGTGCTGAAGGCAATACCTTATTAGGAAATGGTTCCAATAATAAGTGGAAAGGGTCAGAAAAGATGCATTTTGAAGATGGTCAAGTTTTAATATGGATATTTTCAGGAAGTTTGCAGCAACAATAACAAATGGAAACAAACTTTAAATGTATGAGCACATACATCAAGCAAAGAAGAAGTGAAGTAATCAAAAAAGAACCCATTCAGAAATTCACACAAACAAATGGTTGTTCCAATGAAAATAAACAAGGTTCAACATTAACGACAGAAACAAGAAAATTTGAAAGAAATGCCAAAACTAACATCAATAACTACCTGAGAATCGACCCTGTCACTATCCAGTAATTCATCATGTGACCACCCATAATATGCTTGATCTACATCAGTTGCCATTACATACCAACCATACAATTCACCTTTCTTACACAATCACCTTTCTTGCATCACTAAATCCTGGGAAATTAACCCATAATCAGTACACATCAAACAGGTCATTGCTCTAACTCAGCAAAAAAATATAGAATTCCACAAGTAAATAATAACAAAATCATCCGAAATACTGGAGCAAGAACAACATCTAAATCAAGAAAACAGGGGAAAGCTAAAGGAAATAACGAAGCAAGCCAACCACTTGGATATCTCTACATGTACATCATCAAAGAACAAGACTCTAAACTCATGTTTTGCCCATGTTCTTACATACAGCTGGCTGAAACAAAATAAAGCAATCAGAAGAAGTAAGAAAAGAAAAGAAAAGATTTTGAAGCCAAGGTTCCTAGTACCTCCACTTCAGAAAAGTAATGGAGAAATGGAGAAACATAGAGAGCAATTTGGGGGTCATTCTGGTGGGGGTTTCAATACGATTGCGACCTCCGCGCATTAATGGATTCCGTGCTATTCCAGAGTTAGTTAGGTGCTCTGTAACGCTTACTGATAATTGGAAAAAATAAAGCAAAGGCAATAAATAATAATAATTTAATAATAATTTAATAATAAAAGTGAAACGTCTGCCTGTGTTGTGGCCTTGATGGGGATACAGGATAAGAAAGCTGGGCAGTATTTCTATCACTAGCGTACATATTCTCTAATTTGTCCCTACCTTGTGGTGCCGAGAAAGAGAAACAGAGGTTGCTTGTCTTCTTGGCCTTTCATTGTTCTCTGCTTCAATGGCAGGCAAAAATCCATCCCAAATGAGTTTACTCATTACAACCATGTCTGATAGTGCCAGGGAGATGGGTAAGTTTTTATTTATTAAATATTTGGAACCCAAACACATCATTGATCAGTGTTTTTTGAACATCTAAAAAAAAAACACAAGTTAATGCACCCACTTGGGCCACGTAGACATGTCTAACTTCAAAGTTTAGCTGACCCGCTGACAATAAAGTTTTCATTGCAAGACAAGATATGCAGGGACCAACAGTATTGCCCCAGTTGTCAATTGATTCTAGAAAAAAAAACAAGCGTGACAAAAGAGCAGTTAATCAAGCAACCTAATACTGTACTTAGACAAGCTCTTTACCAAATACATCTCATGGACAAATAAATACTTGTGATAAATTTTTATTAAATATTTGAAACCCAAACACATGAACACTAGTCATATCACAATCGAGACAAGTGTGATGTGTTTGGTCCACTTAACCAATAATGCCTGCCAGCCCATGGATGTCAAAATTGCTACAATGCAAACATGGCAGTCAAAAAGTTGGTAAAATAATCATTAATTGAATAACAAACAAACATGAAATAGTGGCGTCCAAAATTATTTAAGTTTATTTTAATATATTAGAAACATATACCATTCTATAGCACCATATTAAACTAATAGAAAACTACAGATTTAGATTAACGTTCGTCCATTTAACTATCTGATTGAAAACTTCAAATTTTAAATTGATACAAAAATGTATCCATAGTGACCCGCGAAAAGATGACTAGACAGCCACGCACATGCAAGAACGTGGCTTTACGGCGAGGAGACAATGATTTGGCAATGAACCGTGCCATGGCACATGATGTGCTGCTTTCTAGCCAACTTTGCCCCATGAAAGTAAAGCATTGCCCCAATTTCAATCCCATCTCTCCCTATGGAGATAATGATAAAGTATATATCTTTATCAAAAAAGAAAGCAAGCTAACTCAAAACTCCAGGAATAAAAGACAAAAAGAAATGCATCACATGATCCTCATAGATCCAAATATTATTTATATTCAGCTGCTTCTATTGCTTTGTATTTATCTTATACAGGGCCTCCATCCAGTGCGGGTGGGCCTGATTCAATGATTTCAACCGTTGATTGGCTGATGATCACAGTGGGGTTGTTAGTGGAGCGCCATCAGGAGACCTATGTGGGGAACTATAGCGCTAAAAGTAAAAAGGTAAAATGACCTTTTTCACACTGGCACCTTGAAAGGTTAAAAATTTTTTGCTTTAAATTCTTCAAACTTTTTGTAAAAAGGTCAAAAATTAACTGTAAAAAAAAGCATGAAATCTGGCATAAATTTGATGAAGAACTTGTATTCTAATAATTAACCCTCATAGCATTCATTGATCATCGAATTCAAAGTGCAAACCTAAACAGAAAAGAGAATTCAAAACCACACCATCCTTGCACTCAAACATTCGAAAACACAGTGAAATTAGGCTTGAAATAATATCAGAAAAAAAACAAAGAAAAACGGAAAAAAAAAACATTTAAAAAAACATGAAAAGTGAAAACGGGCATAATTTTAATTCAAAGAAATTATCCCAGTCGGAACTCAGTGATCACTGAATTCATGGTATAAGCTCAAACAAAAAAGGGAATTATAAACCCCCCACCATTCTTTTTCACAAATCATCCAAAACACAGTGAAACTAAGCCGAAAATGCTTGAAATCCGAGATCAAACATCGAAAAAAGAAAGCAATTAAACCGAAAAACTAGGGTTTACCACTCTTTCCCACATGAAGCTCACTCGAGATGAGAAAAGGGGTGTGACCACATACCTCCATTTCTCTATACGTCTAGTATGGAAAAGATCGACGAGGTTCAAGATCCAAGATCGAAGACAAAGGAGAATTGAAACCCTAAAAATCGTTTCTTGGACGCGCCAGAGATTTGAATCTGATTCGTTTCGCTGTCACTGATGTGAAATGAGAGCAGAGCAAAAACACTAATATAGGAGCGTTTTTATCCATTGCCCCCTGGAAACTTCATTAATTGTATATTAGTCCTAGAGTTTACAGAATTCCTTATTAGCCCTTTGATTAGTTTTCTATTTCAGTAAAGTTCCGGACCCAATATTAGATCATTTTTTATCCGTTGCTCCTTGGTTTTGCAAAATTCATTATTAACTCTTTGTTTATTTTTTTTATGGATGAAGTCCCGCACTAATGTGGGAGAGTTTTTATTTTTTGCAGTTGGCATTTCATTAATTATTTATTGCTCCTTGATTTTACAAAATTTATTATTAATCCTTTGTTTAATTTTTATTTGAGTGAAATCCCTGCACCAATATGGGAGCGTTTTTATTTATTGCCCGTTGGCATTTCATTAATTATTTCTTGCTCCTTGATTTTTACAAAAATTCATTATTAGCCCTTTGTTTAATTTTCTATTTGAGTGAAGTCTTGGCACAACGGTTCTGGATTAGTGAGATAAAATGACCTTATTGACATCCATTTAGCTTCTCTTTAATTTTAAAATTAAAATTGAAAACGCATATTTAAATAATTAAATATGATAAACACATAACTTTAGTACAACTTTTTATAAGAATATTTTTTTTGTTCTCCACTCAATTTCTAAATCAGCTCCTTTTTGATGTATAAAACTGGCAAAAGATATACTATAAAAAATGTGTTTTAAGTCAAAGGAGGAATAAATTATTACTTTTAATAAAATAAATTAAAATAAAACAATGAGATTTGAAACCTATCTTTAGAACTATATCTTGAAATTGTTAGAGAGATTATTCATTAATTGAATTTAATTAAATATCAGCTTTTTCGTAAAGCTAGGTTTTTTATTAGTTTATTTGAATAACAATTTATTAAGTGAATCTACTTAGATTTTTTAAAAAGTCTATATCTGTGTTAAATGTTTGAATCCTACTGAGAAAACAAGTTCAAATCTCAAGTAAAACAAACCGAAACCATTTGTTACATTTTAATTTTATATATACACATGTTATATTATAGTATTAAAAATCATTTTTTTTCATATTTATATTTTCCAAATATTCAATAAAATTATATATATATATATATATATATATATATATATATATATAATTGTCCATTCTAATTCATTGTTGATGTGCCTCAATGCACATGGATGCCATACCACCTTGTTAAAAAAAATTAAAAATTTTAAAAAAATTAAAAATGCCACATGATTAGTTGAGTTGAACATGGATAAAAAATAAATGAAGTTTGGACCTCCTGGTTGAGGTCCTCTAATGCTAATCTTCGTACTTTCTCAGACCTCCTATCTAAAGCTTTATTCTAAAATATCTGAATTGAGAGAAAAAATCGGATTTTTCATTTACATGTTGCATTTTTATTTTTGGTTATTGGTAAAATTATTCTTATACTTCTTAATTGGATCTCTTCAACTAGGGACCCCTCCAAATTTCTCAAACTCAACATAGAAGCTCAGGTGTTCTCTTTCGTTTTTGAATGAGCGGCAGATGGAGCATGTCAACACCACATCACCGGCGCTTCACTCTCATGAGTAGTTGCCTTTTCTTGGGCACACAAGTAGGGTTGTGTCTCTTTTAGGCAGACTTCACTATCTCGTCTGAGGCTTGCGTTCCGTTCTTGTTTTTTTTTACTTTTTGTTGTTTTTCTATTTTTATGTATCACCTATAGTGATGTTTTTTTTTTATCGCTTTTTTAGTTTGCAATAAATTATGATTTATATTCTTTTATTTTAAAAAAAACAAATGGAGGTGAGTAAATAAATAAATAAGATATTTTTTTCACATATATCCACATCATCAATTTGGGGAACAGAAAGTTAAAAATTATATGTTTTTAATCTAAGAAGACAAAGCACACCAGTCAATTACCCCACCAACCCACCATAAAAACTTTTTAAAAAAATATATTTCAATTTATGCCACTATCACTGTATCTTGAATTTAAAATTATACTAAAAACTCAAATTACAATTAAAATTTCATAAAATCATGGTCTCACCAAACAGACATCCGGAGAACATATGTAAATACACTCTCTGTCCTAATATTTTTCTTGTAGCACTTCATTCTCTCTTAAAAAAAAAACTTTTTTTTTAAATAGAAATCTTTCTCTCATCCGAGACCAAATAATATAAATAATAACAAATAATTAATATTACTATGTATGAAGGAATTAAATCAAGAAACGTTACCATAAATAAGAGAGAAAAAAAATTACCCTACATCAAAGTCATGTCTATATATATATATATATTATGTACTTGGTTTCAAAAATAAAGAGTGAGTTATAAACACTTGTAATGATTTTTTTTTAATAGTGAAAATATGTAGTAATTCTATGGAGTATGGACATAGTATATATTGGATAAATAATGTACATGTGGAATTTTTTATTTTATTCTTTGACTTATATCTTATGAAAGGCTTGACATTGTCTTCATTTTATACACTAACGTTTAGCCCTCCGATGTTGAATAACTCGAACTGACTCATTATGATCGACAATATTCGTTAAAAATATTGCAATCATGACTTTTTTTTTCAAACAAAAATTAAAACTAATTTTTTTAATAATTGAACAAGTCATTACTCTGATTTTTTACGTGAGAACTTTACCAACTTGGTCATTATAGTGGTGGTTGCTCTCATTGTGGAGATAATTAAAACTAAAACAGATTTAAAAAATAAAATAGACTGGTAGTTGATGCCATAAATTAAAGATGTCTTTTGTATACTTTCAATTTCTTTACGTAAAAAAATTCTTAATTGTGATAATGTTAAATATGACATCTTTCATATTTTTACTATTTGTTAAACAATTAAAAGATAAGATTATGATTTCAAGCATAATTCAGATTCCAAAAGTGCACCATCACCAAATATATCCATCCATCTTAATTTTCTCTATATAAAAATAAAATGAAGCTTAAATCAACACACTATTTAACACCTCTTATCATTATCATCATAGTGAATGTACTACATCTTTGATAAACCAACAAACACCTCAAGAACTCACGTACATTTCACGTGTCCCTAACTACCTTTGTCTACAACTCATTCATCCTCAAGAAAAAAACCAGAGCATGTACGTCTGTAAACAAACAGAAATATAAAATATATATCTACCCAAATTATTAATCAATTTTTTCAATAATAACAATACTAATAATACTACTAATAATAATAATTTTTTATTTGGACTAAACAAGAACCTTAGTCCAAAAACCCAAGAACTAATTCTAAGCCTTCGTGCAAGGTGAGGGTTTCAAGTATGTTGAGATTATCGCACCCTGATCTCGGGGTGTGGCTTGTCCATTTTCTAAATAAAAAATATATATATATATATATATATTAATAAAAATTAAGAGCCCCAAGCCCAAAGACATTGATCATACTCAACATCATCAAAATCAGCCACCCCATCTCCACCTCCACGACAGGCGGCGCAAGCAACAGAGCCTCGGCGAGCTCCGCCCACATCTTCGGGTGAATCAAGCCCAAGTTCCTCAGACCCAAGCCCTTTGACTCAACCTCTTCAAAGCCGGCAAACTACCACTCCCTCTCCTCACCATCTCCGGCCACCTCCCAACCATCCCCGCCGCCTCCACCGCCGCCACTCTTATCTCCTCCGCTTCCTCACTTCTCGGTCTAGGAAACTCATTCACTAACTCCGGGAAATTTAGCAGCCCTTCTTTACCTCTCAACTTATAACACGCCACGTCGTAAGCCGCCGCTGCCATTTCCGGCGACTGGAAGCTCCCTAACCATATCCTTGTCTTCTTTCCTGGTTCTCTTATCTCTGAAACCCATTTCCCCCACTTCCTCTTTCTTACTCCTCTATAACTCACTGATTTTTCCATATATAATGACTTCCTTACTTCTTTTCCTTTTGATTTGTTCTTATGATCGAAGTATATATATATATATATATATATATATATATGAAGAGAGAGAGAGAGAGAGAGAGAGGAGGGGTTTCCGAGTAGTTTACGTGTGGGATTATGCATGGGGATTGAAAGGAAGTCCGCGTGGGGACGATGAGCACGTGCGGATTGGCTGTCGTGCCGGTGATCCGTAACACGTGGCAACCAGTACCGTACGTTCCTGTGTACTTGTTTTCTGTGGTGGGACGTGCATGCATAGGTTGGTAACTTGAGTTATTTTATTGCGTTTGTTTTGGAGTGGTAAATGCATTGCTAGCTTTGCTTTGTACTAACTTGGTCGTTTCTTAAAATGGGAAATGTATAAAAAGTATTAAAAACTATAATAAAACCATTTTAATGCTCGTGTATATGTGTACTAGTTTTTTATGTGTGATGGTAGACTAAAGAGTTTGTGTGGCATATGATTGAATGTACTGTCCTGTGTTATATATATATATATATATATATATCATTTATAATACTATAAATATATATATATTGAAATTTTAAATTAAAAATAATATAATGTGTATAGATTACTGACTTAGAGTCCATCCTTACCTTAATTCGGGTTATAATATGCATGGAGAAAAAGTTCACTTGTTATATATGTTTTGAATGATTGAAATTAATATTATAAATGTGACCTCTAATCAGGAAGAGGCATGGTCTGACTGGACTATCAATAGAATCTCCGGTTCTTAGGGTCTGAGAAACCTTTTCATTCGTGAGATTCAGTGAGATATTTTGTTTGAACGGGAAAAGCCCACATTTTCTCATCTATGATCTTGAGGAGTCTCATCTTTGTGAGACTTTAAACCTTTGTGTCAGGTGGATCGCATATCTCGCATAATGAAGCTTCAGATATTTGACTGATAGCTATCTTTGCTTTTTTGCTTTGTCCATTTATTTATTTATTTATTTATTTTGTGTCTTTTTCTATCTCCCCTTCACCTCCAACGGACTTAATTTGTATTTAATTAAGTTTCATCTTATTGTTGTTTTGTTTCGACTAGTTTGCTTCTTTGTTTATGTGGTTTGTTTGTTTATGTCGTTTTGGTTTTGTACTGTTTTTTTCAATAAATTTATGGTTCATCTACATTTATCAAAAATATATACATTATTAATAATACTAGAGTTACAACTATTTATAAATAATGCTAATTGAAAACAGATAAAACTATTTTCTAATGTATAAATATAGTACGAATTATAACACCTACAAATATTAACTAGTGATATATATATATATATATATATATATATATATATATATATGTAACTAGAGAACTAATTAATTAATGCATCCCATTTTTGATAATTTATACATTATTATTACTATTATTATTATTATTATTATTATTATTATTATACGGTTGTGATATTGCACTTTGATTTATTTTTGTTAAGTAAATTAATGTGATTTATTTACTTTAACTAAAACACATCGATCAGAGAACAATGAAGTGATGAATGATGATATCACTATCACTTGAGCTAGTGAAGAAGCTTATGAGAAGCTTCCCACCACCTCCAAACAAACAATAAGAAGAGGCATCCAGCTATATATCCTTTTGACAAAGATGATAATAATGATGATAATAAGGAATGGACAAAGATTATAATATTTAAAGTTTGAGAAAATGTTAGGTTCAACAAACTCTTGTACCACTAATATCTATGCACCAAAAGGGAGACATCCTTATTATTTTCATTCCCATCTCATGAATGAATCATCTCAACCAACATTCAAGTCAAAAGTATGACAACCTTTGGCTTTTCATGGAGGTGAGTTTTTTTATTGTTTGCTTTGCATATAACTTTTCAAGGAGGCCATGTACCTTAAGCTTTTTTGCCCACTGTTTCTAAGTCAAACTTTTAGTCAGTTAGTATGAACCCATGCTGCACTTGGCTTGACCAAATTACACACATCTTTAATTTCAGTATGAGCTGGTTTATATCTGTGTTTTTAGATTTTTTTTTGTTTGTTTTTATGAAACTTTGTTGGTGTGCTTGGACTTGGACTAGTTGGGAAAAGAAAGGGTAAAGTCATTCTTGGTCGCTTTCAAAATATTTAATATATATATATATATTTAATTTTTTTCCATTAAAAATGATTTTAGTTGTTATTTGTCGTGTTATCTTAAATATACGATTATTTTATCATGAACAAAAATTAATGTTGATATACTAATTGAATTTTTCTCATGTTAAAAAAATTTTGAATAGAGAAATTAAATGAATAAAACAATTTGCTTACCCATGATGAAAATTACTCACATAGCGTTGAAAACAAATAAAAAAACTAATTATATATAGCTATGAATTATACTAAACAGTTAGAAATTTTGAAAATATAAAGGTGAAAATTTATATTGAAATAAAATACTTAAACCAAAAATGATGTTATATAAAAAAATAACAATGTATTTTTAAGATGAGCAATTGGTATTACATTTTCACCTAGGATCATAGGTCTAGAGATTGATTATCTTTACTATTGACTCATCTCATTTTTTGAAAAATAATAATTACTTATAAATAAAAAAAATCAACATATTAATAATTACTTGATTTATATGATTTGATCTGAAATATTTAAAAAATAACAATGTATTTTTAAGATGAGTAATTGATATTACAAATCCACCCTGGATCATGGTTGAAAAATTGATTGATTATCTTTTACTGTTGACTCATCCCATTTTTTGAAAAATAATAGTTGCTTATAAATTAGGAAAAAAATTTCAACATGCATGTTAATAATATGATTTGGTTTGAAATATTATTATTATTTTTTGTTATCTACATATTAAGATCAGATGAATAACATGCACATCATTCTCACATGGTGTTATTATTTTACCTACACAAATATTTGAACTCAAAAGCACTTATTTAAGTAGCCTAAGACCTTGTAGGTGTTCACTCTCCTGCTGTCCATCAACTTATTGTGCTTTCTATTTCCGGTTGTCTGTTTTGTCCATTTCTGATTTCTCTAGGTTTATTTCTTTATTTGTATCTTTTAGGCCTAGTGAATTTTTTTTTTTATTTATATTCTTCCCTACTTAATAAATTCATGGTGTATCTACTTTTCAATATATATATATATATATACATGATTTTTTTAGAAGTTATAAAAAAAATTTAGAGAATATTTGGTGGAAGATCAATTTTTTTTTTTTTTTGATAAAAGTGGATAAACCACTCGATTTATCAGAAAGAAGAGTACATGGTAACACAATGAGGAAAAGACAGCAAACAAAGAACTAAAAAGAGAAGAATCGACGTAAATCCTCACCGGGAGATGAGTAAAAATAGAGGCGATGCAGAGCAACAACGTGAAAAAGAAGCTAAAAGAAAGCAAGTTCGGACAGCGAAAAGCTACCATCCCGGAGACACGCAGCTCTGCCCTACTAGGAAGAGGGGAACTACTCTGGAGCAGCAGTGTTCGCTGAATCGCCGATAAAATCTGAAGGTCTAGTGTTCAGAAAGTTGAGGAAGGGCTTGATCCTTTCATGGCGCCTGGAGATTTTCTCGTCGATCGCGACTCGAATCTGCTGAAAGCTCGGAAAAAGTAGCATATTAGCGGACTTGTATAAAATAGTAAAAATAGAAGAACAAGTAAAGTTAAAAATCCGATTGTTTCTCTCAAGCCAGATATTTCAGATATTCCAGTAAAAATAGAAGAACAAGTAAAGTTAAAGATCAATTTAAGATCACATGTTTCTTGTTCCATTAGATCATGCTGACATAATAATCTTGTAACGTTGATAATAATAAGCACAAAAAAAAACCGACATAAACACAAGGCCAAAAATCTAAATTATTTTTAAAAATTTGATTATATTTCAACATCAGCAACTAAAGGGGTTATAGAAACAAGTACTTGATAAAAGGGAGTAAAGGATAATTATAATTTAACCAATGTGATCCCAATTTATATTAAAATTACACAAAAATCCCCATCTCAATATTTATAATCCAAAAAAATACACTTGCCAAGCCAAAAAAAAATGCTAAATTTTTTTCTTAAAATAAGATTTAATTTAATATTTTTTTTGGAAAAACTAATAGAAAATTCGAAAATAAAAATTAATGCAACAAATTGATGATTAATCACACCCAAAAAAAAAAATAAAATTGCTAGAGGGACTAAAATATAATTATGGCTTTTAAGCAATCAGGTCCCAATTAAGATCTAAAATTACAGAAAAGTCCCTGTTCATCTCGCATTATCCTCGTCTCTTGTTATCCATACTTCGTGGCTCTCCCTGAAAACCTCATCCTCGAGCTCCGTCCATGGCCACAGCTTCATACAAGCTCCACTCCACCGCCGCCGCCGGGGCGTTGCTCTTCTCCTCACCTCCCCATCACCAGACAGCCCTCATCCCTATCCGCCGCCATCCTCGCCTTCTGGCCCGACCTCTTCTCCGGTGCTTGACCTGCAAAGCCACGGAGGTCTCCCAGGGAGTGGAGCAAGAGGAGCCCGAGGTGAGTGAGAGCAGTGAGGGAAGCGGTGTGGGGGAAGGGCTGGGTTCCGGTGGTGCCGCTGGCCGCGCTGCCCAGAGGGGAACGCCGGGTGATCATTCAGGACCGGGAGACCATCCTGCTGCTTTGGTACAAGGATGAGGTCTTCGCCATTGAGAACCGCTCCCCTGCTGAGGGTGCCTACTCTGAGGGCCTTCTCAATGCGAAGCTTAGCCAGGTGACCTTCCTCCACCCATGAATCATTGTGTTTTGAAACCATTTGTGGATTTTTTTTATGAAAAGCTAATGATTTTGCTTTTGAATTGTCCATTGGTGCCTTTTCTTGATTTTAGAATCTTGATGAAAAACTCTCTCAAGTTATAAAGTCCATGCATTACTAGATTCATCAAGGGACTTGTTTTCACTGATTCTCAAAACCAGTGATTTGTTCTTGCTTCAGTGCTCGTTGACCCTTGCCTTTAATCCATTGTCAAAATGCCTTACCTTCTTAACATGCAGCATTAATGGAGGAATTGAGAGCAGACTAGAATTTCATTGAACAAATACAGGAAAACACTTTATTTTGTTGGTTGAGTTTTTATGTGCTTGTCCTAGAAATATCTATGAGTTGGGCAATAATTGAATGATAACATGGATGTTTTTGGGAGGAAATTGAATTAGCTTGTTAATGTTATTTAATCTAATTATTAGTAATAATACAATGGCTAGAGTTTTATGCTGTTGCATTGATAAATTTGATCCATTAATAAATGCAAGTAGGTTAAAGATTCACAAGTTTCATATCAATAGTTGAATAACAGTAGGGTATGCTTCATCAAGGCAATGCACAAAAATGTTGGGCAAACTATTTGCTGCTAGGGTAGAGGTTCATTAACTTCTGATCAATAGTTGAACTACAGTAATGCAGGCTTTGTGAAGCATTAAGTAGACATGTTATTATATCTGAATTGCATAATCTAATTTTATTTTTTGTTTTGCTGAATTTTCTGGATATTTTTCCAGGATGGATGCATAGTTTGCCCAACAACTGATAGCACATTTGACCTTCGGACGGGTACAATAAAGGAATGGTATCCCAAAAATCCAGTACTAAGGGTCCTCACTCCTCCTTTAAGATCGTTATTTGTATACCCTGTGAAGATAGATGGTGAGAATATCTATATTAGAACGGGTGGAGAGGCCAAATCTGGAGGGGCTGCTGAGATCGTTTTTAGTGGGAGAGCTCAACCTGGTTTTACTGCAACTGATGTTAACGTGGAAGAGGTCTCTTTCCCTCACTCTCCCTCTCTCCAAAAGAAAAACAAGAATTTTAGTTTGCCATCTTTGCCAGTTCAATATTTTTCTAACTTTCTGGATTTCCTGTCTTGTTCTCTTTTCACATTGTTTTTCTTGCACAGAAATATGGAAGTTTCTTTGAAATTTCTCTCAAGTTTATCTGCTCTTGTTGCAGTTAGCTTCAATTATAATTTTTGTCCTACTAGTTCTCTGCTTTTATTTGTGCAACACAAACCGTAAA
This sequence comes from Dioscorea cayenensis subsp. rotundata, assembly GCF_009730915.1. Taxonomy (NCBI): domain Eukaryota; kingdom Viridiplantae; phylum Streptophyta; class Magnoliopsida; order Dioscoreales; family Dioscoreaceae; genus Dioscorea; species Dioscorea cayenensis. The sequence continues at coordinate 4,491,163 of NC_052475.1, forward strand.
CTAATTTTAGAAAAAGCTGACATCTATTTATGTATATTAACTCAAAAGATTCCAAGTTTGAGTTTGGTTATTGAAAAGTTTGTGCATAAAATTTGAATGAGTCTTTCTCTTCCTTTTTAAGTGTACAAGTTCTGTGCTTGTGAATGAGATTATTTTTCTACAAATTTTAAGAGATTGATTGATGCCATCTTCTGCCAACTTTTCTTCTTCATCTTCTCTCCTTTTATTTTCTTTTTTCATTTTTGCTATCTATGGTAGGATTTGATATTCACTGATGAAGTCAGTCAATAGCCATGCATCCTTAAAATATTTGGCTATTAGCTGATTAGCAGTTTAGCACACTTTTTCCATAAGATCAATTTCAAGTCTGCTAATCACTGTATATGATGCACTTTTAAGCTTTTTCAGATTTCTTTGTACTTGTTACATTCGGTTTCAGGTCAGGATGGTGGTTGATGAAAATTTTGAGGGTTTTGGCTTTACTGGGAAGAATGAATTGCTAAATGGGAAGGTGGCTATTATAGGCTTCTTATTGTTGATTGATTTTGAGCTCTTGACGGGAAAAGGCCTTCTTAAGGGGACAGGATTCTTGGACTTCCTCTATTCCACTTTGAATGCCTTCAGCTTGTCTTAGACAACCATTTCAGGTAACAAAGCATTAAAGTTTAAATAGCTATTTTGTTTAACATTAACAATTTTTATATCAATGTCTCATTTTTTTCATCTAAAAATTGTTTAATAAGGTATTTCAAGGGATTACATAGATCATAGAGAGTTGCCTATCTCCTTAGGTTCTCATTTTGGTTAATATGGTTGTGTGCTTAGTTCAACGATAAAGAGAAAATTTCAGATTCTCTCAAAGATTAATTTTTTATTTTTAACCAAAATTTGGTTTATGGCTGACCTTTGGAGGCATACAAAGACTAAATTGAAATTCATTATTTGTAATCTGTAAATTTTGAAGTCAATCTATAAGTTGTTTCGGTAACTAATAGTCCCACATAGATGAAATATCCAAATTAACCAATGTGGGAGTAACCTGTAACAATCACATTCTCTGTAAATTTGGAAACATATTTCTTCTCATGTTTTTTTTTTTTTTCAGTTCTATTCATTCTGATTGGTAAATTATCTACAGCATATATTTTAGAGCAAGTGCATCATGCAAGATGATAATGGCATGAATCAGTTGTTGAGGCTTGGTTTGAATTTTGACTTTCTCACTACTTAAGTGTTTTATTCTCAAGAATAGAACTTCCCAGTGGAAGTGATTTTATTGTACAAATAGCACATTCGTTGTTTCTGTCTCGATACCATTGTAATGGGAACTCATTGTTTCTGTCTTGATACCATTGTGATGGAAACTCTGATTCATAGTATTCCTCCTCGAGGAAGTGCCACTAAAAGTTTGCTGGGGACTCTGAGAAGATTGAATATGTAATGACTAGAAAACTAGTTTGCTTTTACTTATCCTTTCAAAAGCATTTCATGAGCATCTTTTAATTGTTTTCCAACAGCTTGCAAGTTATGTGCTTGATACATTTGAAATCCTATGGTGCTAACTCTTGATCTCTTAGACAATTTGGCCTGTGGAACATCAATGGTGCATCCCCTTGTTCTCTGGGAAGATGAAGTTTGATTTCTTGGATTGTGTATCGGTGCCGCTCATGATGGCAACGACAGGTTTTGCTATTCTTTTCTCCAAACAAATGTATAGCAACCATAAACACGCATACACTTGTATTCATTTCCATGGAAATGTCTTTTATATATATATATATATATATATATAAATTATGTTTTTCAAACCTTAGCTGACCTTTGTATATCATCAGATAGATGTATTTATATTTCATGAGTTTAGGGCATGTATCTGGGCAATTTATGATCTTTAAATTCTCATCTCTAAAATTATTTGTTTGTTCACGCTGTTGAGTATTGTCTACACAGTTCATGTTGAATGAAGTGTTGAAGTGTTTTTTTCTTTGGTATAATCACTAATTGGTCACTCTACTTTTCTCTATACTTTGGTCCCTCTCTTTCGTAAACGTCTTTCCATTGAGTCCCTCTACTTTTGAAAGTGATACACTTGGTTAAAAAGCTCTAACCAGGGCCCTCTACTTTAAAATGCTCAGCTCAGTCTCCAAATAGAGTGCGTTTTTAAAAGTAGAGAGTGACTAGGAAGATCTTTAACTAAGTCAAGACGTTTCAAAAATAGAGGGACTCATCGAGGCATTTTCAATAGAGGAACAGAAAGAAAAAGATCTGAAAATATTTTTCATTGATTATACCTTTTTAATTTTTTTGTTTATGTAAAATTTTTATAATCTTATCATTAATGTTTGATATATAATTTTTTTACTAAATAATTATGACCTTTTTTTTATTATTAAAATAGATATAATTGGTTCTAACAAAATGATTATGGGGTTTTCCATTAAAACTGAAAGTATGTTTCAATAGATGGAATGTAAAAGCCTCTATAATTATTTGAAAGTATGTTTCCATTAAAAAAAAATATTTTGAAAATTATTTGAAATCTCCTCTTAATACAATATTCAGAAAAATATATCCAAAATATTTTTACATCTTTTTAAATTTGTTTATTTACATGAGGTTAAATATCACGGGAAACAATAATCTTCCAATTGATAATTTACTTTTATTTTTGTACTTTTCAAAACAATCTATTATTTTTAATCCCCTGACTAGGGTTCTATCCCTATATCTATCACTTAAGAGAACAATATTATTTGAATTTTTTATTTTTAATATGGAAATAAAAAATAAATCATGTTAGCGAAAGTTGGGCTAGCCCAATAGATAAGTCAGTTGTTTACTATATAAGGGTTGACCCAATAGATAAGTCAGTTGTTTACTATATAAGGGTTGATCCAATAAATAAGATATTTGTTTCCTATGCTTCGGGTGAGGAGGGTTTTGCATGTTCAAATCCTCTCAACTCATAGTGAGCAAAGGTGCTCTGTGTGGGAAAAACATGAGCAATAGAAGGTCCTGTATGCACAGGTGTCATTAGGGTCTCGATATAAGAACTAGTTTGTAGCCCAATTTTCATATTACTAAGTGAGTGTGTATGTCTTGATGATCAATTTCTTATGATGCGCGCTTCTCATTTCCCTTGTCACTAATAAAAATAATAATAATAATAATAATGAAATAAATCTTTTTACAACATATAATAATTGTTTTATTTTTGGACCATATAAGTTGTGATGGGACTTGTTGAGAAGGCATACACCATGAACAAGTTAGCAAGAACAAGCCTTGTGATCTTGTCTCCCTCACATGTGAGCAACCAAACATCTTGACTTAGAACTAACATGTTTTGTGGGCACTACTTACGCACATACTTGCCTCTTTTATTATTCTTGTATTTATCCAATTTTATAAAGTTTTGTTCTTATATAAGTTACCCAAATGTTACTCCATTATATATATATTAATTTTGAATGCAAACGCAATGCCGCTTATAATTATACTTAGGGATTTTTTTTTATGTATTATAATTTGATAATAATATATAGTTGGGAGAAATATCTTACTCAGAAAATTTTATACCAACAAATCAAATCAAATGGTTGTTGGCTATTTTGTATATCGTTGTAGAAATACATATTTTATATTTTTATATTAAAAGACTATATTTATAAATTAGAAAAAAATATTTTTTAAATTTTAAAAATAAATACATTAAAAAAAGTGTGTTTGGATGAGCATGGAATGGGAAGCTGTTTTTATTGTTAGGTTGAATTAAAAAAAAACAACTGAGTAGAAAGAAAAAAAAATTGATAAAAAAGTCTTTAGTAGTATTTTTTATAAAAATCAAATAATTTAGAGAGAAAATATTTGCATTTTTCTAATAAAGATGTGATTTTCTTTTCTTTTTTTTTGAAATTTTTTAAACGAATAATTTTTACATTCAAATAATGATATTTTTAAATTTTCCATATATTATTTATTTTTTTAAATGAATTAATCTAAAAAATCAAAAAGAGAAACCCAGAAAGATATGCCACGTAGAGACTTCCTATCTAATAAATCCAAAAAGAAAGAAAAGAAAAAGAAAAAAATTTCTCTGAAATAGGCCGGCTTTGGATCTCAATTTGGAAGTCTTGTGGTATTTGGGTATGATTTTGGTGATTTTCATTTGATTTCTTCTCTGAATTCCATCCCAATTCGTGTTCTCATTTCAATCCTAGTGTCAATTTGGTTTCTCAAACTTGAGGTTTTTGTAGGGTTTCAGAGACTGTTTATTTTCATTCAATTTCGATTCGAAACCCTATTATTGTGATTTTTTTCATTGATTTATTCAGTTTGGTATTGGAGCATTAGTTACAATCTGAGAAAGTTGAATTTTTTGTGAATTTTTTGAGGTGTTTGTCATTCAAAGAATGCAGCTTTTTTGCTTATGATAAAGGATTTTTTTTTGCAGGGTTGCTCAATGGTGGATCAGTGATAAACTTGGAAGATAGTGTTGGTGATCCTGGGCAGTGAGTGTTGGTGATCCTGGGCAGTGAGTCTCAGCTATTATGGGCTGCATCTTTGGGAAGGGATTTGAGAGGGAGGAGGACAATGAGACTCAGGGAGGTCGAAGCCTGAGAAATTTCTCACGGCGAGGTAAAGATCATGGTATTGAAGGGGAGAAGAAAGCTCTCTCTGATGTTGATAGGGTGCATAAGACGTATGGCCATCAGAGAAATGCTATTGTGGATGGTTGTGTGAATGAGAGGAACTTGCATTTGAGAGTTAGTGCTAATAGAGGAGAGTATGGTTCTCGTGTGGCTAGTTTTCCAAATAGTTTTGTAGCAGAGCATGTTGCTGCTGGCTGGCCTGTTTGGCTTGTGACGGAGGCCAGGGAGGCAGTGATAGAGTGGCAGCCTCGGAAAATTTCTTCTTTTCAGTTTTATGAGCAGGTTTCCTTCTGGCATTGAAATGCATCTTGCTATACTTGGTTTTGTGTCTGTGTGGTATGTGAATATTATATGTTTTGTGTTTGGTATCGTTGAATAGGTGAATATTAAATGATGTAGACAGCAACTGCCTTGTTGATTTTATGCTTATGAGTGATGAAATTAATGGAGTAACAAATATATGCTCTAGACTCACTATCTTTCAATCGATTCCTAACCATGTTAGCTTATGTTAATGGCATGTGCAGCTATGAGCATTCTCCAAAGAAATAAATCATTTTAGTAGATGTTCATCACCAGTTCTCTATGAACTCAATTTATTGATATTAGATTGTTATCATGATTGTCTTTGGTATTCACTTTCACTCTTATTTAGACATAGAAATTTATAACTCGGTGTTTGATCATATATTACTATAAAACTGCTGTGTATTTGGGAAATCAAGTTATTGCCTCCTAGGGGGATTTTGCTTGTAACCTAGCAATCACAAAAGCACTAGAGTTTTGAAGTGTTTATGGTTTAGTGACTGGGTATGCTAATTTTTTTTTTCTTTGAACTGCAATATGTAAATACAGATTGGAAAGGGAACTTATAGTGTTGTGTTCAGAGCTTTTGACCTTGAAAAGTGCAAAGTTGTTGCCCTTAAGAAAGTAGAGTTCTCAGACACAGATCCTGGGAGTATCAGCTTTATGGCTAGAGAAATTCATATTCTGCGTCGACTTGATCACCCAAACGTCGTAAAACTTGAGGGTTTGATTCCATCAGTAACATCGCGTGAGTTATATCTGATAATGGAATATATGGAGCATGATCTTGCTGGCCTTTTAGGAAATGCTACTGTCCGGTTTACAGAGGCACAGGTTTTGTCTTTCGGGAGTTAATAACTGCCTTCTATGCTCTAGTTTAATTTTTCATTCTTGTACTCTATTCTCACTTGCATCACCTTCCTTTGGTTTCAGATTAAATGTTACATGAAACAACTATTTTGCGGCCTTGCTCATTGTCATGATCGTGGTGTTCTGCATCGAGACATCAAGGGTTCTAATCTTCTTATTGGTAATGATGGCATCCTTAGAATAGCTGACTTTGGCCTGTCCAAGTTCTACAGTCCTGGTCAGAGAAGGCCATTAACAACCCGTGTTGTAACACTGTGGTACCGACCACCTGAGCTTTTGCTTGGTGCCACAAGATATGATGCCTCCATTGATCTGTGGAGCGCTGGCTGTATACTAGCAGAGTTATTTGCTGGGAAGCCAATCATGACAGGAGCGAATGAGGTTTGCCCTAACACTCTATTTCTCAATCGCGTATGCTTTCAAATTAGTGAGGCTGTAAATCAATTCATATGTTTTCTTCTTGACATGATTTAAATGACTGAGAACACAAAATAACTGCTGATGCCTGCAGTAAGGCTTCTCTGACCTCATTTTTCTGTTGAACCTGTTAAAGGTGGAGCAATTGCATAATATTTTTAAGCTTTGTGGTGCTCCACCTGAGGAGTACTGGAGGAGAGCAAATTTTCCAGCTGCAACAGTTATCAGACCTCGACTCCCATGTCCATGTCGTCTTGCTGACAGATTTAGAGGTTTCCCTCCAACAGCCTTAGCTCTTATTGAGACCCTTCTTGCAATAGATCCAGCAGATCGAGGAACCGCAGCTTCTGCCCTTCAGAGTAATGTAAGAACTACTCAACTCTATTGCTGATTCATATCTACCCGCCTTTCTTATTATATTTCTAGTTCCATTTTATATCATTCCGATGCTAAGCATATAAGGAATTTTAAGGATTGTGAGTTTTTATTTCGTGTGATGCCTCTTGTTTAACTCATTTCTCTGTACAGCTCTGTAATTTCTCTCTTGCATTTCTTCTTTTAGTGTTTATACATATATGTATACATATACATCCATGAGAACCCTTTTTTCCCCCTCTTGTATTATTCTATTTAAGATTTCTTTTACCCATATAAAAGCTTGAAATTAAGCACACTGTTAAAATGTTTCTTTCATATATAGCATTTAAAAATTGAGGTTCATACACACACACACCCCCAACCCATTGAGTCTGATTAAATATCTATTATCATTTTTTAATGGTTGCAAAATATGCAGAATGTCCTGAATACCTTTATAGGCATACAGATGATTTTTTTTTTAACTTTGAATTATAAACATTTATAAAATAAATTTGGATCTTGCAAATATTTTTGTATCTATATGAAGTTGTTTTTATACACCCAACTAGGATACTTGAGAAAATAAAACTTTTAAGGTATTTAAAAGAAGGCTAATAGTTCTTTCCTAAATCAATATAATGGTTTAGTGTGTTAACCCATTGTCAACCACCATAGGTCTATATTTGTTAGAATTTCAAGGGATGGGTATAAAAGGAGAAACTTTCTGAGGTATATGCATAATTTTGAGTTTTTGCAGAGGAATTTATGCAAACAAACTCTTCTACTTTTGTAATATGTGATTTATTTCTGTTATATATTTTTAATACCCGTTAAATTCCATTTTATTCCTTTTTTCAGTTCTTCACCACAATGCCTCTTCCCTGTGATCCTGCAAGTTTGCCTAAATATCCTCCAAGCAAGGAGAAAGATGTTAAACTCCGGATTTATAATGATAGGAGGTGATTTCATATTTCCTGGGACATATAATATCAGAAATGCAACATGAAAAAAATGAATAAATTGCAGCACTATTTCTTTGACATGTGATTATCTTTGAGTCATTTCACAGGCAAGAAGCTGCAGCTATGGAGGGGCAGGGATGTGAATCTCGAAGGGCTTCAAAGGAATCCATAGCTCGTGTTCCCATGCCAGATGCCAATGCCGAACTTCAGGTGCCACTACAGGTAATGTTCTGTCTTGCAGAAGGAAAAAAATGTATATATGTCATTGTTTGTAGTGTAGTTGTACTGAATTTTTCAGTGTTGCAGACCTACAAGAAAATAGTTGAAATCATATTTTACTGATAAAGAACCATCATTGTTTCATTTGGTATGTACATAGAAGCGACAAGTTCAGGCAATTCCCAAAAGCATTAGTGGGAAGTACAATCGACAAGGGGAGAGTGGGTCAGGGCATTCAATGGAGCTTCCAAGAGGTTCGGCAGTGAATCATTTCCTTCCTCCCGGCAAATTGGTGTACTCTGGTAGTACATCTGGCTCTTCATTGAACAAAAGAGTGTGCGGTGAGCCTCAGCTACTACCTGCCCAGTCATCAAGTTCATTGAGGCCATCAAATAGTTGCCTGTTGCGGACACAAACATCACTCGCACATCAGGGAGGAGGTGCTGGCTTGTCCAACTCAGCTGATACAGCGACGTCAAGAAGCAGTTTGAACTCTCGACACACACAACTGAATTCTTCTGAGCACCATGAGAAATTTCCAGAGAAACAGTCCTCTTCGCACAAGAGAGAAGATCGTATGGAAAATATGGAACCCTTAATGGTAAGTACATTGAATCCTAAAATTTGGGTTTAAAGATTGACCATTTATATTCATAAAATGTCAATCCTGCAGAACTTTTAACTTTTATCATCATTTTTGGAATATGCAAGTATATGAGTCTTGCCATTCCAAATTGAAATTTACATGAATGACACTTTTAGCCCCTTAACATTTTATTACTCTAAAGTGCGAAACACTTACCTTGTATGTTTTATTATTGTGATCATATCTGTATGTTGAATTATGCCTTTGTTCATGTGCCATTAGGTGATATTTTGAGTAACACACAAAGAACTCATCAGCAAATGACCTGCTAAGTCTCAGACACATTCTTACTGTATATGTTTATTTATTTATTGATGTATTTATTTGTTTTTTAATTCTCCTTATCTTTTTCTACACTTTAAAACTAATGTTCCCCGTTTGAATTCAGGCATACAATGAAAGGAATAGTGTCTGGTACTCTGGGCCACTGATGCATCCAGGGGAAAATGTGGAAGAGATGCTCAAAGAGCGTGATCGGATAATGCAACAAGCCATCCGCATTCGCAAAGCTCAGCTAGATAAAACAAAGATGAATTAGTGAAAAAATGGACTCTTTGAACCCAACTTTATCCTGTAAAAATTCCTGGTTCAGATGCTTGAAAAGCTGCTGATAGTTCTGCCAGAATACAAGGAGGAAAAGTAATCTTAGATTGGAAACAGAATCATCTGCCTTGTGGTGGTTCCCTGTATACAAGTTTCAGATGCGGAATACAGCTGGTACTGTAGAGTGCGGTAATTGTTAGAACTTCATCAGTATCCCTTATCAGCTTCAAGTACCCCGTTGTAAATAGATTTAGCAACGACAAAGTGTGTACATATCTTCGGTTATCTTTCTTTAGTGGATGGTGAGATGAATATAGTTAAATAAATCAAGTTTTCGATGAAGTGAATCTTGTTATTCTTTTCATGTTATAGCAAGATCCTATAGTAGTTTAGACTTTGTTGCAACAACAAATGTTTTTGTTCATTGATTTGTAGATATATTACTTCTTCAGCACCGGAGGCTCCGGCAGTGTTGCCTTTCGGTGCTTGGGAGAAAACAGGAAAGGAGGCAGAGGCTCTGCATAACTACACAGGCCGTAACTACAAAGAGAACCGATCGGGCAGCGATTGCTGCAAGAGCCACAATGAAGAGGATTGATCATCGTATCGATGCATACACCATTGCAACATTGACAAGAAAATGGACACCGAATCCCGCATAGCCCACAGTTATTATTGTCAAAGCCGATGTCAACGCAGTGGTTGTTGCAGCAGAGTCTCCATTCGAAAGGCGGGAATCTCTCCTTGCATATCCATGGTCTGTACGAGCATCCTCTTTGGCGCCGGTGGTGGTGCGCCTTCGCGAGCCAAACAGAGCTGTTAGACTTCACTTCTTGGGTTTCATTCAATCCATGACTTGATTCTAAAGCTACAAAGAGTAGTGGTATGATCAGGAATGTGATTGTTAATATGGTCTTCATTGGCAAGAGCTTGTGTTGAAGATGAATTGAGATTTTTATAGGATTTATATGAAGTGGGAGAAAGAGGCAGTTATTAGTTTTACTCATGGTTCTTGCATGGCTTTGCACATTGGAAGTGAGGCTTGAGGTTTGCATTGCATGGTCAGTGAGTTGGTTTTGCTGTCTTCCAGTTGTAACGCCTAACTGAAAGCTAATTAAGGCTTGCTAAAATGAGGATAAAAGTTAAGAGCAAGGATTAAGATGTTTGTTAAACATTTAATTGTTGAAATTTGATGTTTAATTTAGACTTTAAATGAAAAGTATATTCTGTTCGTGCCCCTGAAGTAAGCATATGGTTTTGCTTGTTTCTTGTCTTTGCCTCTTTATCTGGCACACGTTTTCATCTTGCCACAGGAGATAGTATATATATATATATATATATATAAAACATTTGTTATCTGTGTACATCTATAGCTTAATTTAGTGTATGTTTTTATTAGTGCCCTCTTAGGTTTTAATTTAGGGATGTTTGATAGCAGTGGTTAGATCATGATCTAACAGTTACTGTTAGTTATCATATTTTGGCACGATTAGAAAGTATTAGATACTATAAAATTCTGTTTGATATTACACGAATAGACCAAGTCCTTAAATTTGAAATCACCTCTTGTAATTATAAATAAATATATGAGTTTGCTTGTGAATTATGGATATTAATAATGACAAATTATATTGGTAATTGTTTATATTTTACAGGAAGATCTCTTAGAATATTTGTTAGAGACTTTATTATAGCATACAAATCAATTAAGAACTTGATTACAAAAATAGACATGAAAGGAAATACAAACAAAAGTAATAAAAGGCCTTGCACACATTACAGTATCAAAGTTTAAAGAAAACTAGCCCAAAGGCATACAAAAATAAGCATAGATAACATTGTTTTGTATAACAGAGAAAAAGACCCAAATCACGAACTAAGCTGCAGCTTGCGTTTCAAAGTCAGCACTGTTCATGAATACGGCAATCGGATTTCCGGGCGAAGGAGGATTCTGATTTAGCAACGAAATGTGAGGGCCGGCTTTACGACGAGCAGAATCATCTGATGCTGACAAAATCTCAACATGGTCAAGACCCAGTTGCCTCTTTATCAAGTCGATATTTTCTTGAAGAACATCGATCTCACCAAATGGTAGCTTCAAATCAAGTGCTCGGGGACCAACAGTAATTGCCTCATCCTTCTTAAACCTCAAGAAAGGCATACAAAGCTTCTGAATCTGTTTAAAGTTCGCATCTTGTCCTACATTGCTTTGTTTTAAAGCTTCCAGAATCTCTTGGTCAGGCTTGAATGATAGTTTTTCAGCATCGAATTTACTTTTTAGTATGGTCAAGCACTCTTCCTTCCATCCATCATACTGTTCATTTACGTAAATAAGACCGGCATTGAACTTGTTTTCCACTGCCGGAGAAGCAGCAGCGCCCTTTTTAGGCTTCTTAGAGCCAGAAACTTGCTTCTGGAGCAGTTTTCTCATCAACACGATCGTGTCCTGTAGATATTTGTTTGCACTCTTAAGAGTAAGATCTGGTGACTCTGCCGTTGGCCAACCTGCATTTACGACAAAACCATCCTTCTTCAACAGATTTTTCCATACATGCTCGGCATAATGTGGACAAATGGGAGTGATAAGTCTGGTTTGCACATCCATGAACCGCCACAACAAGTCTCGATCCATTCCCCCTGAGCCACAGGAGAATCTATATTCATCTCTAGCAGCTTGAAGATCATAAAAGCCTGTCTTGAGAGCTTCCCTGAACATAAAATCTTGGTAGTGTTGCTCAGTCAATCTGACGGCAATATTTATTTCATTGGTAAACACACGATCCGCGTAAGTAGCAGGGCCACCTACTCGCAAAGATGATTCGGAGGCCAATACTTCTTCCATCCATGTGAGCTCCTTTGTTAGCCTCAATATTGCAGCATTTGCAGTTTCAAAGACAAAGTTTGCATCATCCAAGCCATCCCCTGCATCTGCCAGAGAAAACCTAGTGGCATCAGAGGAGAACTCCTCTATAGCCTGCCGAAGAGTTCTGAAATTTCCTGTGGACTTGGACATCTTCTCAGAATTAAGCATGATGTGGCCATTGCAACGGAAACCGCAAGGCCACTGGTGCTTTGGCAGGATTGCTGTGTGGTTATAAATGCAAAAGGTGAGGTGGTTTTGGATCAGGTCTTTACCTGAAACGCGGAGATCAAAGGGATACCAATACTCAAACTCTTGCTTCATGTTGCTGAGGATAGAACTCGGGATGTCTGATACAGGGACTGGCCCACCACAGAAAATATAGTCCCAAACATCATCAGTCATCTGCTCGGGTTTTATCATTGAGGAACCAGACCCATACATATTCCCATTTTGCAGAAGATGAGCTACAGTATAATACGCCATGTAAAGAGTGGAGTCAGAAAGTGATTCCACTAGGAACTGCTCATCCCAGGGAAGGCGAGTACCAAGTCCAAATGACCGTGAACATGCCCACTGATTCAGCCAGCTCAATGTGTGTTCAAATCCATGTCGTGTTTCATCACTGTAGAGATTCATGCCGGATAAACAAGCTTCTGCCTTCTCCTTCCACTCAGCCTCACCATAAGTAATGTACCACTGATCTGTGAGGGCCACAACACACTCATCACCAGATCGAGACATGACTTTCTTCTCAGGCTCACTGTACATCACTGCTTGGTCGGTTTCCAGAAGCACATTCCTGATCAATGGTTTTGCTTCTTGAACTTTCTTCCCTTTGAACTCCCCAACCAGCATTGAACCATCAGTAAAACCTTTCAAATATGTTAGCCTTTTTGCTTCAGCAAGCTTCTCCTTGTCATTCTGGCTCTTGATCTTGAGATCAATGCAGACTTTCTCTGCTGCTTTGTCTCCGAATTCAGGAATGTTGATGATTGGTACAACTTCAAAAGGTAACACCCACTCATCTTTCACCCCAAACTTGGACCTCAGAGCTGGTTTTGATTTCAAGTCTTGTAAAGCCATGTAATCATCAGGAGAGTCACTGGGCACACTTGTTACAATACCTGTACCCTTGTCTGTCAAGATTGTGAGCATGGGTAGTGAGTAAATAATCTCATTAAAAGAAAGAGGAGATTTCAATGGCAGACCAATCAAATCACGGCCAGACAGCTCAAGCAAGCAAGTCGGCTTTTCTGGAACTCTAGATAACTTCTGATAAGCAAGATTAAGTGCAGCCCTCTGTGTAATGATGAAGACATCAGTATCATTTATTTCAAAAGCCCCATACTTCCCATCTGGCAGCACCCATGAGTTTGTTTGTCCATACATTGTTTCTGGCCTCAAAGTGGCGGCTGCCAAATACACCTTCTTACCTTCCAAGACCTTCAGTTTTGATGTGAAAGGAGGAACAACTTCCATTTTTATCAGAACATAATCTTGCGGCTGAACTCCTTCACCAGATGCTCGATCATGGTCTGCGCATGGCTGCCCATCCAACGGGGAATAAATAGTGTATCTCATATCCTTCACAATCTTCCCCATGCTCTTCAACTTCCTCATTTGCCACCGAACAAAAGAGTCATAAAATGGGTTCATGTCTGTCGTTATGAATGATCGCCTCCAGTCACAGCCCAAGCCAAAAGCTTTCAGGTCTGCTTCAGCAAGAGGCGGGAAATGCGTTAACCAATGATGTGGATCTGCGAACTTAGAAATTTCGCTCTCAGGAATCCCAAAACTCTTCATAATCTCCCACTGTGACTTATCACCACCGGATTTAGCAGCTGCCTTGGACCTCTTGCTTTTAAATTTATCAGGTGCAACCACAATGCCTTCATCACCATTGGTTTCCTCGGCAATGTCCTCAGCAGAATCATCCTCAGCTGATGGAAACAAAGGGGGGTTCCCATACTTTTGGATTTCCCGAGCAAGCTTGTCTGCTGATGCTTTGATCGGCATTCCAGTGCAGTGGAATGCAAAAGGCAAGAGTACATTTCGGCCACACAATCGATGAAAGGCAGCGCCAAACTCAAGCTTGGAGACAGAGAAAGCATGCCCCAAGTGCAATGAACCATTCATATATGGGTAGGGGAAGTTACCAAAGAACTTCTCCCCAGGCTCAGGAGGTTTGCTGCAGGAATCTGAATTGAAAACCTTATGCTCCTCCCAATGCTTCTGGACGTCAGATTGGATCTTGAGCAGTTGGTCCCTCCTTGCGAAACTCCTTCCCTCCCTCAGTGTTTGAGGCCATTTCCTCGTGATACCACCTATAAAGACAGGATGGCTCAAATCAGGAAATTCCTCTCAAACTGAATTAAGTGCACAGATAATCTGTTCCAATTTATGAGCGATAAAATCACAATTTGATTTGGAATTGAAATTGATAACAACCCTTTGACAAAATGAGGAAGCTAAAATTACAGTATTGATTCCTCAAATCTTGAAGAAAAAAATGCAACATTTCTTTTGCCAAGAGTATATCTAGGTTAACATAGGAAACAATTACAGAAAATAGATCCAATAAAACTCCAGCTTTGCCAGAGAACCTCAAGACCAAGCTCACGCATTAGCATTAAAAATAATAGAAAATAGAAAAAAAAAAGAAAAGAAAAGTGGAAACCAATGAAGAAAGCATATTAGAACATTAAAAAATATACCAAAACACGGTGCTTTTATGGAGAAGAACACATATAACATGAAGATTAGTATGGATAGCATTCAAGAAAAGAAACAGATAATCCCAATTTTCTTGCCTAGAAAAACAAAAAAAAAATCAGCAGCTGAAACACAAAAATAGAAGGGTTGCAACTTGGCACTAGCTAAACAAATCCCACCTCATTCAGTCTTTCTAGTTTACAATGGTGAACTAAGGAGTTCTACTGTAAGTGAAAATCAAGCAGAACTAACAAAAATACAGAAGAAGCACAAAAAAATTGACAAAAAAGCATTTTTTATAAAATTTGTTTCTCTGTTTCAGAGATAACATGTAGATTCGCATAGACTAAAACTAAAGGAAAACAATCCATCATCTGACATGATATCATCATCAATAACCAAACCAACATACTAGCCCAAACACAACAAAAAAAAAGGTGAAACTTTGAATAATAAACAAACCAGGACCTCAAATATATAGAACCACAAAGGTATACCTACAGAAAAACGTAACCTTTCTTTTCCCTGAGAACACATATAACAAGTAGATTTGTATGAACAGAAGTTAAGGGAAAAAAAGAAAAAGCAAACCCTCATCTTCGCATCAGGAATTTTGAGAACCAGACAGACACAACAGCAGCCAAACAAAAAAAAAGTCCAACTTTGCATCAAAAGCCAAATCAGAACAGAAAATCATAAAGAATCAAAATCAAATACTAAACCAAAAAAAGAGCACTTTGAAAATCAGCCAACAAATAAAATAAAGCGCAAGATTACAAGCTACAAAAATTGGTGGGAATCTAACAAAAAAGAATCGAATAGAGGAATGCAAATTTGGTGTGCCACTACTTAGATTGATCAAAGATTGGCTACTGACCTCGATGGAAATCTAGATCTAAGCGTCGCGCTTCTGAGAAGGCGCTTCAACAAAGCCAGCCGTTCCAGAACCAGAGAGAGCTCTTCTCTCTCTCTCTCTCTCTCTCTCTCTGTAGCACTCCAGGGTTTTATCATTCTAATATTCCATTATAAAGGGTTTTTTTTTTCATAACTTAACTTTACTAGGAAATCCCTCAACTTATTATAATTACATTCACACCCTTCTTTATTAAAAATTTAAAAATGATTTATAAAATTTCACTGAAACATTACTTAGAACAGTGAATTCTTATTTAAATTAGGTTTAATCCCTTGTATGGTCCCTCTAAGTAGGTCAAGTTGGCTCTTTAGTTCCCCTGTATTAATTTGGTCATGGAGAGTACTTTTATTAGTTTTGATTGAGAAATCTCAATCCACACCCTTAAGTGACGTTGGTTTTATTATTTTAGATTGACAAAGCAAACCATTATAGTTGGAGGTGTTGTTCTGTAAGTTGAGAAGGAGGTCATTTGAGCTAAAGCTCATGGATCGCTTGGATCTAGGGACAAACGGTGGCTTAGTTTCACCGTCGAGTATATCTTGAACGATGCTGCGTATTGCTAGTCTCACCACGATGTTAGGGTTAGACTAGAGCATGCCAATTCGACGAGCAACACTCTGTCACGCCCCAGCCCGAAAGCCAAGTCCACTGACAGGCCTACCCGCATCCAACGGGGTTGGACCCCACCAGGTGCAAGGCCTCAGATCACAGATCTAGTCAGAGTCAACACCAACAAATAAACAAGGAACAATAGTATAGAAATACAAACAAAATAACAGTAAATAGACGTAATACAAGTATGGGCTTTTAGTAGCCCTACAAAAATACAAAATGCCACACTTTACAGTTTAAGACCAGAATATAGACAATAAAAATCTCATTCAACAGATAATGACTACGAGGTATACAACTTCTACGTTCAGTTACTAAAAGAAGACAAATACAAAAAATAAACCCAAGTACACCGCAATCCGAAGCTTACTCGCCACCTGAAAAAGGAAACAACAGAGTACATGAGCCACAAGGGCCCAGTAGGATCGCAAAATAACAAAAAAATACATAGGTAACTATAGAAATAATTATATATCAAATAGAAATACAAAATATACTCAGAATACAGAAAAATAATCATAATACAAAAATATTCAGAATACAGAAAAATACTTGAAAACCAGAATTATACATTTCCTTGACTAATAAACATAATCAACAGCTCGAAGCTGGATCTTCGACTGTGAAGTTGGAACAGATAGAATATCAACAGTTGAAGTCGGATCTTTGACCATAGTCGAACGGACATGCATGTCCGGTAGCGCTATTACAGAAAACATATGTACATGGCTATGACTTACTTCTCTCTACTTGGGCAAGTTGCCAGAAGTGGAAATGTACTAAAAACCCGCAAGAATATAGAATACATACTGTAAAATACAGAATAAACCATTTTATAATATAAATAAGTAAATAACAAATAACAAAATAATACTATAATACCAACAAAAATAATACCAGAATTTCACAAAAAAATAACTTTATAAATATTTAAATAATTAACCATACACCAGAACTACGGAGTTATATGGGTGCGAGAGCCTACCTGGCTTTGGACTACAAAGTTGGGTTCCTCAAATGCTACCGGATTTAATCCTCAATTAAAACTCAAGGTCTGAAGCTAGGGTCACTCTGATGAAAATATCCTATAGTAAGAATAAAATTAACTCTTAACCCAAGGACTAAAACCTAACTGACCACAACTCAAGGCTTGAAGAGGGTAGACCAATCAACAACCAAAAACTCAAGAACAGAAATCCAATAATCATAGTTTATAAATATATCCAAACATTAAATATAAGAATATATATATATATATTGTTAGTTCCGGAGGGGTAGGTGTGTGTAAAGTTTTTCGCTAAACTCACTAGTAATGAAGGCATACACTCACAATCAAGCATCCAAGAAAGAGACACACAATATGGTCACCCAGTTGGGCAAACCCTTGTCTACATCTGGGGGGCAAAGCCAGGAGAAACAATCCACTAAAAGAGGTTAGGTATGAAGAGTACAAACACACTCTTTCACCCTTACAATGACAAAGAAAACCTCTCTTAAGATTGCCCGATGCCCACACTCCTCAACCCTCACCAAAGGGTCTTTTCCTTGCGTGGATCATCCTAAATCTTTAAGTAGGGTATCTTTATATAGACGCATCAACATCTCAATAGATCCTCCTCTTTTAGACTTCTCTGCGGCTTTCTAACTTGGACACCTTCCAAAGTTAGATATTGCAACACCCAGTTGCAACATTGCCCACCTTGGTGAACATAACTGAGTTCTAGCCTAGTTGCAACTGAACTTGCGACACCTTCAACCTCCCGGTTCCTTTAGTTCACTTCGTAGTAGTTTACTCGTCTCGAGCTCCTCCTGCATGTAACTGCTTCCCTCCTCACGTCATTTCAGCAAGTCTCCTCTCCCGAGGGTCGCACCCACCAAGGCGCAAACAACCATCTCACCAAAGATAGCTACAAAAGATCTCATGATCTTTTTTCTAAACTTGGTTCAAGTTTGGTCTTCCCATATGATCTTCATTTGAATTATGGATATATTGTTACTAAACTTAATCTCTTCTCATCCAAGTTTAGCCTTCAATATCTTCCAAGCATGATCTCCAATCATCCATGCTTGGGTCTTCAAATTTTCAATCAATCCTCAACTAATCTTCAATCAATCTTCTTGAATAGCTCCATCCATAATTAGCCTTCTTACTATCTTTTACTCCATGATGATCTTCTCCTAATAAAGAATAATTCCTCTCTTTTTAAAATAGATCTTTCATAAAAAGAGTTTACCAAAGATATGATTTATCATTCCGGATCTTGGAAAATATAAATAAAATCATACCTAAGATAAAACTTACCCTTTTTAATGAGATCCCTTTACCTTGATGTTCTTCTGAAAAATAATTATTCTTCAATAGAACCAATGAAAGAAAAATCTCTAGACAAATATACTTCATCATGATCTTCTAGCCCATCACGCATTTAGCCTCATCATCTTCCTTGTCAGTTCTCCTTTTTGCCAAGTTATAATTGTCATGCCACATCTTTTTGCCACGTCAACTCTAGCTTGTCATATAATTCCAATCCAAGTCTTCAGAACTAACATATATATATATATATATATATATATATATATATATATATATATATCAGCAAGGATATCAACATACAAAAAAATATTTTCCAAAAAGATAATACATGTAAGTATTACATCACACACACACACACACACACACACACACACATTCCAGAAAAACTCAGTAATAAAAACCACCAGTAAGTTGAGAAAATACACAAATATGTGAACACACTTACACAAGTTTCAATATAAATACACTTAAAACATATAAACAAGGTGGCAAGCACATAACCCAAATTACATATAAATATACAAAAGCAAAGCTTTAGAGCATAAACACGAAAGTTCACCACAACAAATAAGAGGCTAAAAGGCTTTAGAAAGGCAGCAGGTTCACAACACAAAAAGACTAAAACAACCTCAAGCAAACGAGAAAGGAGCATGCAACCAAGATCAAAGCAACTAATAGCCTCACTAGATCAAAACATATAACGCAACAACGAGGTCACCTACCTCTAAACTTGACGATGAATAGCCGGTGGAGATGCGTCTTCAGCTTCCAAAAACCAAACTGAGATGCTTCTTTTTTCAGACACCGAAAAAAAAATTCTAGGGAAAGATTAGGTTGATGAAGAAAAAGAAGAAGAGCAGTGGTAAAGTAGCAAGCTCCCACCTTCCCTTACTTTAACAATTCTCAATGCAGCTCAGAAACCTCCAATTGTTTCAGCCACTCAAAAAGTTAAGCTTAAGCTTCCAATAATTTCCTCCAAAGAAACAATTAAACCCCCCAAAATCAGCCGACCAGATCCTTGTTGTAAGGGTACATTTACGTGGGGTCCATTTCTTAGAAAAAAATTTCTTGACTAGAGAATGTTGTTCTCACACACTCTCCTCACCTCCCTTTGCTTGAACTTGCCGCCCATTCTCTCGTCCATGGTTGCTATTGAACGCTATTAGCGTCATTGTAAATGCAACGCTTTTATGACAATGAGAGCCCTAATCTCAGGGACAATTCCTTTATAGACAATGCCAAAGATACCGTGGCCAATAATATATACTGGAGGAGTTGAAGGAGTAAGTGGTGGTGTTGAGCTTTTTGTAGTTGAAGTCTCGCATAACGTTGACGATCTTGGGGGCAGTAGTTAAGTTCTCTAATTTCTTAAAAGATTTTGATCTTCATGCGAAGCCCCAGAATGTGACGTCAGCACAAGAAGCTACCATAAAAAGGTCGTATGTTGCTACTTCGGCCATCGTCGTTGGACCTTGGTGGCTAAGGTGGTTGCTTTGGCAGGATGATGAGGTCGTAATCATCATCATTCCATTATTCTTTAGACTCTAGACAATGGAGATTGACATTAAAGGGGCGAATGAAAGTGGTGGTGAAGTAATAGTTGGAGTGGAAGAAATAACCAATAGCGAAGGTGGCGACAGAGCCGGAGAAGAAGAGAATGTCCACCATTAGATAATGTGAATCTCGATGCTGCCTTGAGTAGAATTGGAGAAGCCAACGGACATGGAATCATGGATGAATTGGGAATGATCGACGGGAAATTAGAGAGTAGGGACGGAAGGGAAAATGGTGGAGTAGGAGATGAAAACCCAAAGAACGCCATGGTCATAGAACTCGATCCAAAGAGTTAATAAGATCGCCGCTTTTCAAGTTGATACCGGTGGAGTCAAGATTGGTTACCAAAGAGGAGACTATGCTTCCCAGAATGACGATGACATGCTTGCCATTGATACTAGGAAACTCGACATAGGTAGTGTCAAATTTCAGCTTCCATTACTCACTTAATTAGTTTTAGTTTGTTTTTTATAATATTTTCATAAGAGAAAAGGCCACTTCAGCAATTTTTCATGGGAAAACTAACCTCCATTAAAGTATCGATTGTGATTTCTCAATTGAAATAATAGGACTTTCCATGGCCAAATTGAAATAAGAGGATTAAAAGGGTAACTTGATCTACTTAGAGGGATCATATATGGAATTAAACCTTTAAAGTATAAATAAGCAAACTTAGAGTCGAATCCCTCAGAGTCGAATCCCTTGATGGACAATATATTATGTAAAACCATAGAATATTGTAGAAATACTATAGTTGCGCTTGTCATCTTTGTTAAAAAAATATATAGAAAAATTGATATTAATATAAATTTAATTACTTGCTAATTGTTTTTAAATTTTTTCTAATTTTTAACTGTTTTAAAATTTAAATTTTCTACAATGACTAATTTGAAAAGTAATTTTTTTTTTATATTTACCCCAAAATTTTTTTAATTAAACCTATACTTTAATTCTAATCATTATGTCATGATCGTAGTTCGAGATTATTTGAATTTTATTAAAAATACATAAATTAACAATATGATCTGATTAGTAATTTTTTAAAAAAATATATATTTATTAATTGCAATGTGCAATATTAGCTAGGAGTAATATCTGAATTGGTCTCTTTATTTTTTTCTCTTTTTTTAGTCTCTCTACTCTTGAAAATAATTCTACTTAGTCCTTCTACTCTAAAATAGACCAATTATTAGTTGTATTTTTCAAGAGTAGAGAGACTAGATGAGAAGAGATTAGAGGTAGATGGACTAAATTTGGTCATTTTCAAGAGTAGTAGGATTAGTGGGGTGTATTTCTGAGTAGAGGGATCAAAAAAGAAGAGAAAGAAAAGTAGAGAGACTAATTAGGGTATTATACATGATGATAATTTTCCATTTAACCAGAAAATAATAAAAATTACAAGCGGAAGTTTTACTGGGTAACAAAAATTGAAATTTCAAACTTCTGGGGATCAAAAAATAATTTTCTTTAATTAATTTAATACAAATTTATAAAATAGTTAAATCATTCCCATAAAAAAATCAATCTTTTTGGCCTGAGAAATCCTGGTTGTGTGTTCTGCCATTGGAGGAGCTTCCGAGCTTGATGGTTTGGATGGCACCTTGTTCTTCTCTTCCTTCCCACTTCCCACACTCTCTTCATCACCAATCCACTCACCTCCCCATCTCCACCCTCAACTTCTCATCTGGAAACTTGTTGTTCTCCACAAGAGGTAATCATCTCCCATCCAGAACCAGGTTCCATACAAACTTTGCCAGAAGTGATACTGATGCCAACCAAAGCTCCCAATCTGTTCAAGGGGATGCTACAAGTGTGGCAACTCCATCAAGCAGCTTCCTTTCTGTCCTATGCCCTCTTCTCAAGTTCTTTGGTGTAAGGATTCATTTGCTTCATTTATATGTCTACTTACATGATTTTGTGTCGTTGAATGCTTTCTTTCTAATTTTACTGATTTCTATGTATTGGTTGATTTTATTGGTTTGGTGATGGCTGTCATTGTTTATCTTGAGTCCAATACTTTGAAATGTATTGTTTCTGTTGATATTGGAGGCAGGTAATTGTTCTTGTTCTTGTCTTGTAAGAAAGGGAGAGAAGTTAATTATCTATGCAATGTTAGAACTTGGATGTAAGTATACTTCTTTGAAGTCTTGGTATGTCTGTCACTGGAAAGCTTGTTAGTTGTTGCTCTTGAGATGTTTATAGAATCTGTTGTTCAAAGAGGGATTTTCAATGCTATTTGGAAATTAAAATCTATGTTGTTTTGTTCACAACAGGGCGGTGATCCTTCTCAAGAACGAAATGAAGTTTTTGAGGTACATTCTCTGATTAGGGGTCCTTATGTTTTGTGGCATAAGAAATTTGGAATCTTATCTTTGTTGTGTTATTGGTTCTTTGTATGCTGTAGTTAACATCCATTGCCAAATAAAAACTGAAGTAGTAACCTCATTAGCTTCTACTTGAATGTGAGAGACTTTATTGTGTTTTTCCCCTTCAACAGGTTGTGACATCTTCGTTATCTAGTTTTGCAAGACTTCCTTGGGGATCGAAATCTTTAGTCAGTAGCTCGTACAGTGAAGAACCAACAATAAATCCTTCACCATACTTACAACTGTATGAATTTGGTAATTTTCTTGTTTTGATCACAGAGAGGAATTACATATTTTTTATCAAATCTTTCTCTAAATTTTCCTTTTACTGTGTTGCCTACTTGATCCTAATGAGAATTTCCTCTCTCCTCCACACTCCAAAAGTCATTTTTACATATAATTAAGATGGACAGTTCAATAGCTCTCACCAGCAGAACTTTCAATAATAAGAAAACCTTTCATTTGCCAAATTTCATATGACATGCTTCTTCATATGTTTCATTGCACTCTTTTTGGTTTGTGAACAATTATTTACCATCTTTGTTTTGGGAGCCCTCCCACCATGAGGGTTTATGATTCACAATAAGAAATTTTTGGAAATTTTGTTTGGAAACAGAGGCATGCCCCTTTTGCAGGAGAGTTCGAGAGGCAATGACTGAGCTAGATCTTTCTGCTGAGGTACACAAGCACTGGATCTATCAATTGATCAGTCTTTTTCTTCCTTTGGCAAGTAATGCCCAGAAGACAGACAGTTTTTATGCATTACAAATTTGCATTTAGAATTTTTCCGTCTCATAATGTGAGTTAAAAGGAACTCTCACATTGAGTTTCCAGATTCGTAGTATATAACTTTTAATGATCAAAAACATAGGTTTTTAGGTTTCATATATCTGAATTAATGCTTGATTAACGTCCAGGTATTTCCTTGCCCTAAAGGATCCTTGAGACATAGAACTATAGTCCGTGAGATTGGCGGGAAGGAGCAGTGAGTATTTTTATCAAGTTTGCCAAGTGAATGTTTTTCTTGGTGTTGGAATTATAAACTATGTTGCTGCATGTCGGTGGTCTTTATTTTTAGCGAAGGATATCTTACTGACTATCATATCTGTTGCTATTTAGATTGAATATATCAAAACATAGTAATGCTTGTATCTCTCTGTCCATAAGACAAATTAATTTTTAATTTCTTCTGGCCATTTGATTATTGTGTCGTTCTTTGTAACTTTGTATGAAGTGATAGATGGCTCATATGCTTACGTAATAGGAAAGACAAATATGGTTTTCTATGATTCATTAAATTCCAATTAATTTTTTGTATATATTGTTGTTTCACAAAGGTGCGACCCTAATTAGATTCTGAAATATTACACTGCAGGTTTCCTTTCATGATTGACTTAAACACTGGTGTCTCATTGTACGAAAGCGGTAACTGATCAAGCTATTTTATGTTCTAATTCTTCAAAGCTTTTAGTTGAATGTGTAGAGTTGTCGGGCATTATTTATTTTGTCATGATTGTTTAAAATTTCTTTACTAGAGATAGGTTTCTCTGTTGAAAGTTCTCTTTGCAAACCTTGTAGATTTAAGTGATGGCCATTCTATTGAGCTCTACTGTAGCCACATATATGTTATATTATATGCAATAGCTTCCTGCTCCTCAGAGCTTGAGGTTGTTATTATCCATTTACCTGACCATCATTTCTTTTTCTATTTTAATTTGACAAACATTATTGTTCAGATGCCTAAGTCTATAATTATTATTATGCATAATTAGTTAAAGTCCTCTTTGCGCTTAGTTTGCAGTGTTATTAGCAAGAATGTCCCTTGAACAAAGCTCATTTAACTATGCAATGATCGAAATTTCAGTGATCCTCAGATGGAGTGTAGAGTGGGTTTTCCACCTAAAATCTAAACCTTGGAAGATATCATTTTTCTTATGAGTTCTCAATAAAACGTATTTTAAATAAATCTTATGATTAAGATCATGTTGCATTAAATTTATTGTAAGTATTTTTGTGTAAGTATTTTGTTACGTAACTGATATCCAATTTTTCCCACCATTATAGGGGATATTGTTAAGTACCTTTTCCAGCGGTATGGTCAAGGAAGACAACCATCTTCTGGGCTCTTAGAGAGGTACTATGGCTTCTTGCCAGTGGTTTTTGGAGATCACTTGGTATTGATACTAAAAATTAAATTTTATTCTTTGTTTTGCAAAAGATATGTTTCTTAAATAATTTATGGCAATCTACAGTCCAATTCCCAGCAGAAATGATAATATATATTTAATGTTTTATATTTAGTTGAAAATGCATTTTTAGTCCCTAAACTCTATATTAATTTTTGGTGCTTGAAGGAAGAAGGAATAGTTCCTAAATAGAAAAGGTGTGCAGTTTTATTTTCTATTTTTTTTTTTTAAAATGTTATTTAATTTTTGAAGTGAAATGAACACTTTTTCCTATCAGCGATTGATGTGAGTTTTTTTTGGTATAGTTAAGTGCATTTATTCTGTGGCTATAAGAAACCAATGCCAAACTTTAGGAACATAACACTGATTATCATCTCAAATTCTTGATAGATATAAAGCCAAAGTTTGTTGGAGATGCTTCCACAATTTAGATTAATTTTCTGAGTAAACCTGAGTTGTTTGATGGACAAATAATGAATGTGAGTGGCAAGAAATGCTTGGGCGGTAAAACTCTTGTTTAAATCAAAAGAACTGAAACATTGTTATGTTCACTGCAGTTAGTAATTGTATGATGATAGCTTGTTCATTTCATGAATATGAAATCTTATACTGTTTCTGAATTTGTTGTAATTATAATATTGCAGCACATTATTAACAGGATGGGTACCGACTCTTCTCCGAGCAGGCAGAGGGATGACAATTTGGGACCGAGCAGCAAAGAAGCTGCCTGAACAAAAGATAGAACTTTTCTCATATGAAAATAATCCAGTGAGTTTTTAAAGTTATTACTTTAGATCACCTACATTGCGGCATGACACAGTCTTGCTGTGCAGTATGCTAGGATAGTTCGTGAAGCACTCTGCGAACTCGAACTTCCTTACATTGTCCATAATGTGGGACAAGGGTCGGCTAAATCTGAATTGCTCATCAGGTTATCAAGTTCGAAAGAGGTAATACTTGAAAGAACGTCAATAAAGATACTTCAAGAAGGAAAATGGTAACCAGTAATTTTTATTTATGTGTTTCAGGTGCCGTATCTTGTGGACCCAAACACGGGTGTTCGGATGGGAGACTATAAGAGGATTTTATCAGTATTTATTTCAGGAATATTCTGATAAGTAGTTTGTTTAAGCTGATAAATGTACATATTTTCTTCTCTGTTATTTTATAACATCAAAACACCAAGGTTTTATATATCAAACTAATTCTGCATTTGTATCACATAAAAGCTCAGTGGCAAATCATTCTTACATTTGATAATTCAAGAAGACTGAAAAGATACAAACTCAAGACCTGAATTAAAGCATTGTAAGAATTACATTTACTGCCAAATAGTTACTTCAGTTTGAAAAATTCAGGCCGTGAAACTATAATTCAGTTTATAAGGTGTTTGTCATGGTTTATTTATGCTGGAACGACTTCGTGTTCTGAAGCAGCAATGGCTGAAGTTAGATGGGCACGCCTGCCCTTAATGAATCTCCGGTGGAACACATCAAAGCTATTACACTTGATTGCTTCCCTTATAGAGCGGAAAAACTCTAGGTAATGGTGTGTGTTGTGTCTGCACATTGTTTGAAAGAAAAAAATTAGTTTGACACGTCGAAATATCGAAATGGAAATAAGTAAAAAACGCTAAATAAAAACATGTTTACATTTCGAGCAGGATTTGGGCGAGCATTTCATGAACATTGAGCAGATGATTGATGTAAGCACGAGTGTGATTCTGGCATGTAAAACATTGACAATTGCTGACAATCGCAGAGGTGTCTTTCCTGTAAGAAAAAATTCATATCATGATGATGAGATTTTTAGTTTTTATAGAAATCACTGATTTAAAAATTTTTCAACTTGAGAATGATGAATCTTGATACATTCAGAATATATGAATGACAGGTTCAACACTTGTACATGAAAAAAAGTGCTGAAAGCGATCAGATTGAGAAGATGCTGCTTGAAATCACACACCTGTAAATTGTTGCTCGTAGATTAATCTTTGTACCATCGCTGCCTATATCACTAAGCTGTGAATCGAAGGCACCTTTTTCCATGTTGTCAAGTGGAAATACAAGAGCAAATCCACCAGCAGTAAGATGGTAAACATACCTGAAATTGTGCTTGCAGGTTAATACGTTCATGTAATAGACAATGGGAAAAATACACTAAAAGAATGGTGTGCGCTTACGTGGAGTCAAAGAGATCAATACCAGCCGCAACACCCTGCAAGACCTCCTCTATAAGGGGGATAAACAACATGAATGTGCTATGATTGTCAACATATAGTGGTACTCTTACATTATTTATGAGTTACGGAAAGGAAGTTCAGCAAAGTAGAGAAGACCAGGAGAGCAAATGAAAAAGCTTACTGTTTGTGGTTCATTAGGCAAAGGATTCTAGATATCAATGGGGCTTCCTGTATCACTGAAGCTTGATTGATTGGATTTCAATCAGGTTCTTGCAAAATATGTTTAGATAGATACATGAAAGCAAAAGTTTCTGTTGACTAATGACTGCTATGGCTTTCGCTTAAATAGAATAAAGCTGATAAATAAAATGATTAAGAAATCTGAAATGTATCACTGCAGTAATAGAAGAAACCAACTATTGTGGCAAATGAAACCAAGAAATCACAGAAATACTGAAAATAAGAATGCCAGAGGAGTGTAAAAATAGTTGGTTGTGTTTGTGTGGGGTGGGGGATTGTTTAATCAGCTAATAATATCGCATAGAGGACACTAGATGTTGTACTGTTTGCACCTTTTGGTTCATGAATCATCTTTAACTGAGCAGCAACATAAATAATCTATGTTTGCACCTTTTTGGTTTGTGGATCATCATTAACAGAGTAGAAAAATTAATAAAGAAAAGAGAAGACTTGTTTGCACAAGAACTAATAGCAGTTAAACATTGCCTTGCAGGTGTAATATACAATCCTCAAATTGTGATACCTAATAAGCATTACTCCTTTCTTAATGATGTTTTGACGAGTGTTTTGTACGATATATATACCTGGGAGGCCAAATCCAGATATCATCCGCAATTTTTGCTCTGGCAAGCTATCCTGAAATATATAAAAAAAAAGACGTTAACAAACCAAGAAGCTAAAGACATTGCTTCACTAGATCAATATATAAATAAAAGACGTTAACAAACCAAGAAGCTAGATCAACATACTTCTCAAATTCCTAAGGAATGCCCAATGTAAAAGTTAAAACAAGCGCATCATAGAGATAGATGCAACCAAAAAGATACAATTGTCAAAAGCATAGCAGGGTAAGGATATGAATGCATGGAACACCCAGCAACGAAAAAGCCATGGAACACAACTAACAAACTCATTAAAGTGCAAGTATTATCATACTGGATCAATGGAGTAACATGAATGTGGTAACACTGATTAAGTAATAACATTAACAATATGGCACCCACCAAAAATAAAATAAAATAAAACCATTGTTCAGAATTTCAAAACATAATTCTTCATAGTTGTCATTTAAAGACTGGGCAATTGAGGGAAGTGAAAAAAAAAAATTTTCAAGTTGTAGAAGTACAGCCAGTGGTTCAATTGAGGCTAGCTCATAATGAGACAATTAATTGTTCTAAAAGTTAAAGATTAAATGCATCAATAAAATAACTAAATACAAGCATTGTTAGTATCAATACAATGTTATCCTTCTGTAACAAAAAGACAATACAAATATATCATAAAATGAGAAATATTGTAACTAAGTATATTATATCTACAAAATAATTATTTACAGCTCATTAAATATAGCATCTGTAATCATTTAATACTAAAGAAGAAGAATATCGCACATCATAGCAGAAGCAAGATTTCCAGGAAACTGATGGAGGATTTTTTTGTAGATGTATGCCATGTCCTTCAATTTCATTTACGTTTATCAAATATTACATGGACAATTACAAACTATCAGCTCACCAGAAAATTGATAAATCAGCTCAAGTTTAAACCCCTTTGAAATATTAAGCAATATATCTAAGTTTCATATTATAGAAGCTTGCATTGGGAAAGTCACTCACAATAACTGCATTAAGCAAAGATGGACGCTCTTCCATATTTTCTCCAAGTCCAAAACCTCCAATCCAGAAACCTAAAAACATTACCCGCGAATAGCTGAGTAATTGAACCACCAACCAGACTCAACTAAAGAGAATGTAAGCAAGAAAAAGAACAGTTAATGTTGTTCAAAAACCCAAGGAGCAGGATAAGTTATAAATCTTTGTTAGTTCATAGATGAAAAGATTCTTTGCATTCATCAAATTCTTAAACAAATGCTTAGAGTAGATGTGCTTCAGAAGTTGAGCTTCTGGATGGGTAACTATCAAAAAATGCTCCCATTTAGTAGTCTGGAAATTGTAAAGCTTTAGTGTTGCATGTCTTACACAAGCAAGAGAGAAATATATGCTGTGTGGCTTCATCAATCACTTGGTTAAATGAGGGAATAATAGTCCTCCAGCAATTACTTGGTGATGAGAGAAAAATAGTTTATCCTTATATGTGGCTTAATCTTTTTTGCATCTTCTGGAACAACTCTAGTTTAATTTTCACCAGATAAATTTTTTCTTAGAAATCTTGCTCTTGCTATGATGTGCTAATTTTTCCTATGTGGGAATTTTATTGTGAATGGTGTCACCTCCAGCCATCTCAATATTAACTCATTTTTCTGGATTTATATATTGCGTTTATTTATGCTTGCATTAAGCATGGTAAAACAACCAATTTATAATAAAATTTTCTGGCCATATTTTCTTGATAATTTTGTTTTCCTCCCAATGGTTATCTGCATATGGAGCACAAATGATAGAAGACAGATTAAAAGAAATGGGCAATTTGGGTTCCTAGCAGTGCTACTATATCTACTTTTGGAACTGATTTGGTGGCTAATATATCTCGCCAAGTACAGCTAGTTTATAGAAGGTGAATTTTATTAAGACGAAAGGTGACACCATTCAACAATCTTATGCATATTAGCAAAAAATACTGAATTACATTTCATATAAATATTTTCACGTACAAATGTAATTAAGACAATAGCAAGAACACTTGTCACCTGCAACATTTCTCTTAGACACTTCAGTAGCGCAACGTTCCCGTTCCTGCTTGCTGGTACCCCCTACAATAGATCCTAACATAGAAGATCCACTGGCCTGAATTTGAGAAATACAAAAAAATCCGAACAGAGAAACATATACATCAGCAGAATAAACAAGCGGATAGTGTTCGCAAAAAAATTGAACAAATTACTTCAAGTGATGATAACAGCACGGTGATGTTGGCAAATGGGAACAAGAAATTAATCATTGAATAATCTAACTCAAGTGGAATGTTTGTTGCTATAATCATACAGCAAATGACTCACTATAAAGATGAAGAATTAGACTTTGTCCATCGGACTCTCTGGAGGTGAATCTGATGGAAAAAATACACTTAAGATGCTAAAATGACACAAAGGAAGAAAAAAATGCTTTTAAAAAATTAAAAGTAAAATTTGAAAGGCTATAGAAGGGAGAAACAACATTAATTTTTGTATCTCCATAGAGTTCCAATGGTTCTACTCATCTTATATGGATA
This sequence comes from Dioscorea cayenensis subsp. rotundata, assembly GCF_009730915.1. Taxonomy (NCBI): domain Eukaryota; kingdom Viridiplantae; phylum Streptophyta; class Magnoliopsida; order Dioscoreales; family Dioscoreaceae; genus Dioscorea; species Dioscorea cayenensis. The sequence goes on from NC_052475.1 coordinate 4,521,251, forward strand.
TCACAAAAGAAACACAACTAGTTTGGGCATATATATAAATGAACAAAACGTTGAAATGTTCACAGAGAGAAATAAACTTAAATGGCTTACCGGGTCAAGAGCAAGACAATCATCAAGCCAACGAAGTGTTCGATCCACAGAAGTCTTATTTCTCTTCTCAGGAACCCAAGCCGGCACTTCATCAGCAAGACTAGCCCAAAGATTGGGCTTCTGGGAAGATATCAGTTCCATGTACTTTGCAGGGCTAATCTGAAGACAAAAATACTGAATAGTTTTAACTTGTCCAACAGAACAAGAAATGAATCCAAGCCAACTTCATGTTTACATGTCGACGACCCGTGGGAGTCTCGAAAGAAGCTCCAAGCTTGTTGGCACTATCACTCTCCGGAAGGCACTCAACACAATCCCTAGGTGATGCTACAAAGACATGATCATGCAATCCCAGCATCTGATGCAACCCTCCAACATTCAAAATACTAAGTGGCGGTGGGCAATCATAACTGCAAATCAAAATCTAGTCAAACAACATTACAACAAGAACTCATGGCCCGAAAACACAAGCAAAATTATACTCTACATTGGAGAATTCAACAAGGAATACTCTCCAAGTTTGTGTTTTTTTCATAGGTTTCTGACATCTAAGGTTAAGATAAGGGCATAATAAACAAGCTTACAACCAGAAATCAGGACCCAAAACCATGAATGACACCAAACCATACATTGGAGAATTCAATAATAGATACTCTTCAAGTTCACATCTTTTATTCAAACAAGTTTACCACCAGAACTCATAGCTAAAAAACACAGAATAGGATACACTCCTACATTGGAAAGTTCAATGAGAGATACTCTTTAAGTCTACATCTCTTTATAGATTTCTGACATCTAAGGTTGACATGGGTGCGTAAAAAACAAGATTATAACGAGAACTCATGGCTCAACAACACAAACGAGGCTATAGTCTATAACGGAAAATTCAACAAGACATACTCTTCAAGTTCACATCTTTTAGCCAAACAAGGCCAACATGGGTGCTTAATAACTACAATATAAGTTCATATATCGCCTTTGGCATTTCACCAAACACCCTGTGGGCATGCTGCCTCCACAAGTGATTGCTCAAACAAAGTACAGCATTTCACCGAACATATAGAGCATACATCCACAGACAGAGTTGATGAGCAAAACAAAGATAAAGAAACAAGAACAAAGAGAAAAGCTTACAAATGGAGAGGGCTGGAGTGGAGGAGGAGAGAATCAGGGAGGGGAAGAGAAGCAAGGAGATCGCGAGAGATGAACGTAGGAAGACCCTTGCGAGTCAAGAGAAGCAGCGCAGGGGTCTCCAGCGGGCTCGGCCAGTTGCCAGCGTAGAGCACGCTGGCGCGCGCGCCGCCGCAGCTTCTCGTCACTGTGAACCTCATTCTCCGGCTGCTCTCGCTCTTCTTTTGGCGCTTCCACCAGAGCTTTATTCTCGGATTTTTATTGAAAACGGATTCGGGTATTTCAGCAAAGGATCCGATAAGAAAAATAAATATTAATGAAGATTTTTTTATTTATTTTATTTTATTTTATTTTTACGTTTCAACCTCTGAAAGTAATTATATTACTAGTAGGGCGACCTGCGCTTATGGTTATATGTAAATTTATAAATAGTTGGTTTTCTAAATATATAAATAATTTTTTTATAAATTAAGTAAATTGGAGAGGTCTATAGTAAAATTAAAGATCATTTTTTAATTGAGGTATTTTGACTTTTAGATTATTTAAGCAAATGGTAATGAAGAAAAATATATGCAAGTGAGAATTTCATATTGTTTATAAAAAAAAAATTGATTTTCATGTTTCTAATGTCAGCCATAATAACTAATGAATGACATATTTTGTAGATTTATAAATAAATGTGTTAGACTATGTATGTAAATTAAAATAGTGAATAAAAATAGAAAATATGTATTTCGAAGAGGCTATTACATATTTTTCCCCCAATTTTTTCAATAAAAATAATTTATCGACCCATTCATTGCAAGCAATATAATACAAAAACGCTAGATATGTCATTGATATTTTCTATTTTAAATGGAACATTGAGATAAAGTTTTATGGAGAAATTTTTAAAAAAATGTATATATATATATATATTGATTGAATTATAAGATATAAATTTGATTAAATTATTATTGAATTTTCTTAGAAATGAATATATTTTCCTTGATGATGTTTGGATCAAAATTTAGAAGTTGTTCAATTGTTGTTATTGTAGTTTGTTATCAATTTGTTAATCGATTCAATTGCATATACCAATTGAGTATATATGAAAAATATGCTAGCTAATAATTCATTTGAGAATTAACGCTATTTGTGTTTACATATATATATATATATATATAAGTGTTTGATTACTTTCACAAAGGTCTTGATGAGCAGACTATATTTATGTTTTAAAACAATAAAATAAAATAAAAAACTGAGTTCATTAATAACAAAACTCACCTCACTTATCTTGTTATTTTAAAAAAATGCAGCTTTGATCTTACAATACAATATTGCAAGTGATCTAAAACATGTTTATTATAGTATTGAAGATGAAGGAAATGCATTTGATTGTCAAAAACTTTGCAAAATGGCGGTAATATTGATTGAATCATCATCATAACCATCAATCAAATGATTATGATCATCACTATTCTCCAAGTTGTACTCAAAATAATATTTATTCTGCTCTTCCAAAGGAGAAGGTGGTAGAGGCGGCGGTGGAGGTGGCGGTGGAGGAGGTGTAGAAGGCATAGTCACAACATATAGTAAAAATTAGTCCGGGCTCTATCAATACCACTCAAGGTGATTGATGCTATGTCATAAGCTATTGCTGCTTCTTCCGGTGTATCAAATGTGCCTAACCAGTGTCTTGTCCTAGTATAAGGGTTTCTAAACTCCGCTGCATAATGTTCCCATGGTCTCCTTCGTACTCCTAAGTACTCCGTCGATGCTCTAGATCGTCTTCTATGGTGACGGTGAAGGATGATGCATTGTAAATCAGCAATGTCCATAGATGTGGATGTTAATTGTTGCAAGAGTGTTTAGTATCCTTTCTTTGTATATAATTACATGCAATCATATATGTATATATATATATATATATATATATATATATATATATATATATATATATATATAGTTTGGAGGAAGAATTGAGTTAGGTTTTTGTAGAGTAATGTAAGTGTTGTTGGCCTGGTTTACGGCGGTTACTGTAAGCGTTCTTAGATTACAAATCCATATATATAAAGCTTAATTATTATTATTATTATATATAAATCTTAAACTTTTAATTTATAAATTATTGCTATTTTACTTTCATTACGAGCGTGGCATTAATATTATATTTTAAATATGTAATTCATATTTATGATTTAATGATAAAACTATAAATTAAAAAAAACTCATTTTATATAATACATATATAAATTTATTATTAGATATTATTAAAAAACAATGGCCATAAATAATATTACATTATATTTTAAATAAAACTTTTAAAAAATAACAAAGAAACAATTTATGACAATATATCTAAGAAATGGCTAATACATATTCTATTAATTAATTTTTCATTTTTTTAAAAAAATAAGATACCAAAGAAACAATTTATAACAATATCTACTAAGTTATAGTGATATTTAGATTTTTTTTTTTCGAGAAGCATAGTAAATGAGGAATCAAAATGAAAAAGATGTGCAAGAAAACTGCAGGTGGTGGTGGAACATTATATATAGATATAGATAATATTGAGTATGGTATAGAGTCAAATAAAAAAATTAATAATCAATGTGCATGTGAACCTTCATAAAATTTAATAATAAATTATAATTATTTTTTACTGTTAAATAAGATTTTATATTTGATAAACATAAAAGATGCTAGTTTTCATGTCTAATAAAGACAAACATCAATGGGATTATACTCAATAGTAGAGTTTATAATATATTATAATATATTAGATGAGGTGTACGTGTTGACAAATCTGATGAACTTTAAATATTGGATAATATTTACAAAACATTGTTATAAATAATAATACATTATATTATATATATATCACATAATATTTGTAACAAACCTAAGAAAAGATATGAAAGCTAGTATATGTTTCTTTCATTAATTCTATAGAAAGAGTGTGTTGATTTATAATCATTATTTTTTTAATATTATTATTGTATAATCACATGTTAATGGACATATGTGTTAAATGATTTAAAATAACCATCTTATCAAAATTTGTAGATCAGATATAGATGTTGTATCAATTTGATATAATTACGTTTATAGATAGAGAAACTATTGAATTAAATAACAATATTTCATTATAAGTTGTCATACTTGTAAAACAGTCTAAATGTTGATCTTGAACCCCTGTCTCATAAGTTGTAACCTATATTATGTAAGCCATTCTTGTTGTTAATATTAATTAAATTATCGATGTCCACCCTCTTTAATTTTTTTTTAAAAATCATTATAAAAAAATTAAAAAAATTTAAAATTCTATTTATCTTTGATATCAGTAAATTTCTTTAAGGTATAAATATCAAAATGGTCCCTCTATTTTGCGTTTTCCACCCTTTTAGTCCCTCTAATATAAAATCCGCCCTTTTGGTCCTCGTATTTACATATTTTTGTCCTAAAGCTGTAAAATCCGCTCTTTTGGTCCTCATATTTACACATTTTCATTCTTTTTGGTCCCTCTAGTTCATCAGTTGGAAGGACTAAAAGGGTAGATTCGTCAAATAGAGGGACCAAAAGGACAAAAATATGCAAATATGAGGACCAAAAAGACAGATTTTATATTAGATGGACTAAAAGGACAGAAAATGTAAAATAAAGGGACCATTTTGATATTTTTACCATTCTTTTATATTGATATCTTAAAAACAATAAAATTTTATTTAAGATGATCAAAGACAATTTATTTTTATTAATGCAAAAGAACATGATTTATAATGATAAAATATATAAATTTTAAAATTTAATTTTTTAAAAATTACAAATTTTAAAGTTTTATAAGTAATGAAAATAAACTTGTAAATTCAATAAAAAAAACATAAAGTATAAAATTGAAAATAGGAGTAGTAATGGATTTTCTTTCCAAGAAGTTTTAATATTTTTTAAAAAATAATTCAATCATATATATATGTCTTCTTATGCGTTACTAAAGTAATTGCAAACCTTATATTGATAAATAAATAATTAAATAACATATTATAGGAATTCATTTAATCACTGATAAGTGTTGCTAAGTATTTTTTTAATCAAAGGCCAAAATTGTCGGTAAAAAAAGTGAACGATTCAAAATTAAAGAGAGGGAAATTTTCTCCCCTATGAAATTTCATTGCAAATCTTACATTTAAAAATAAATAATCAATTAACATATCATAGGGAAAAAAACTTTCAATTGGATAGGATACCAAAATAATCAAGATATTCCAAAATTCAGTTTAAGAAATCTTAAATTCGCTCAAACTCTCATCATTATTTTAAAAAAATAAACATCATACCATGTTAAAAGCTAGCAATTAACAATTAAAGCAAAAATATTTTGTGGAACTTGAAAACATACTAATTCACAATCAAAGCAAATGTAATTTATGGAATTACATAAATAGTAGAAGTAACAAAGGAGGAGGAGGAAGAAGAAGAAAAAAGAAGAAGAAGAAGAGTGAAAGAAAATATGTAGCGTATCAAGGATCAGTCACATTCTGCCACGAAGGGAACGTGAGACATGTTTGAAGATCTGAGATTGAATCATGTAGTGCTACTATGATGCTGAGCCCAGTCAAACACGAATTCATGGCCATGGATCTAGTACCTCCACGGTTTGTTTTGCTCACGAATGTCGCTGAAAAACACGGAAACTTATCATCGTCACCCAAGCCTAAGCTGGAAATGGGGCTTATTTCTTCTTGTTCTTGTTAATATGCTATTTGTAGCTATATTTTGTTGTGCTTCGCGTTAAAGATGTGGGTATTTTTAAATCCATAAGTATTTTTTTTTCATAAATTAGAGTCTAGTATATAAAGAACAAATTTGCGTCTTTCATGAAAAAAATAAATTCCTCTTCACACATAGATTTTAATATTATCCTTCTTTGCATTTAAATAATATAAAACAAACACAAACAAAAGTCTAATTTTGGAATTAAATTCAAGCAAATATATATAAAATTTTAGAAAAGGAAAAATAGTTCTTCAAGAATTTAGGAAAAAATGAATTGATATTTGCTCTAGTCTCATAACTTTCATTTAAAAAAAATTAAATAAAAAATGAAGGGAAATTAATGAAAGGGCATATAACCATCTTTAATTTGGGCTCTTTATATAAATTTTCTACTTCTTTCTTTTATTATACCTTGAGATATTTTTTAAACTTTTAATTTTAAAAAAAATATCTTAAGATGCATTAGATTAACATACCTACTCATGAACTTAGATATGTTGGAGTTTTGATTTAGGAGTTGATTCTAGCTTTGATTGATATATTGATTCTAGCTTGAAGTCGGCACAGGCTACTAGATCGTATGTGATGATGACAGTGATGAAATCATGGCGAGGTAGGGGGTCCATAAGAAGAATTTGAGGTTGGAGGAGAAGACATCAGCGATACTGAATGTGAGGAGACCATTGGTGATGGTGAAGCAAATTGATAGGGTGTCATCATCTCATGCATTAATAGCATTATCATGTATCAATAATAATAATACTAATAATAATAGTAATTAATAATAATATATTATTATTATTAGGAAAATCATAGAGTGAAAAAGATGTGGTGAGATCGGCACGACAGTAGTGACCGGAGAAGGAAAGGAGATTTGGTAGTGCAGGTAGGTCGGTGGCAAATCTGGGGAGGTGAGAGCGGTTGATATGGCAGAATATTTGGTGCGGCGTGGTGAGATCCGGCAATAGTGACCGGAGGAGGAAGAGGGCGGGCGGAGAGATCTGGCATGGGCGGAGATCTAGCGTTGGTGGATTTTTTTTTTTTTCATCCAAGAGAGGAGGAAGGGAAAAGAAAGGCCAGCGGCAAATTTGGTGCGGGGCTGTAGATCTGGTGTGGCGCGGTGAGATCCAGCAGCATTGACCGGAGGCAAACAAGGGCGCACGGAGAAGAGGGTTGCGCGAGGAGATTTGGCAAGGGTGGATTTTTTTTTCACAAGCTAGAGAGGAGGAAGAGAGAGAGAGAGATGATGATGATGATGATGATGATGATGATGATGATTAGGGTTTGGAGATGGGAGATTAGAAATAAAGAAAATAAACATGCTAGGGCGTATAAGGGAAAAAGTAATTAGAGTGTTTTTGCAGGACACCACAACCTCTTCGTAAGAATGCACCACATGTCGCTTAATAAATGGATCTCGTTTTTTATTTTTTATTTTCCTATATATTTGGAAATCATTCGGAAAATGTTAGGTTTTCTTCTCCAGCGGACCATAAGAACTCATAATTTTGAGAAGTTCTTTATTTTAATAGTAATAATTCATATCATCAATTTTTTTAAATACTTATGTGTCTGTGTGTGTGTATATATATATAAATGGAGAACATTTATTAAAAGAGAGGAGAAAAAGCTTTTTATTTTTATTTAACACATGAAGACAATTCTTTAAACAAAACCAGGAGGAAAGTCACGAATAGCAAGTGCTCTTTTTTTAGGATGATTCATAGCTAAATCTTCATTGCTCCCTGATTGTTCAGAAATATCTTTTTTTATCTTAATCTTCAACTCCTCCAGCTCATCATTAACTTTAGAAAGTTTAGCAGCCAAATTCTCATTTACATCTTTCAAATCTTCCATTTCATATTTAAACCCATATAATTCTCTTTCACTAACATCTTTAATAGCAATATTATATATATTATGAAGATGTCATATAGCCCGCAAAGTTGCTTCATTTTCTGCTTCTATTTTTAAATACGCTTTAAATCCATATTGCTCATGCTTTCCAAGTTTGTCTTCAAATTTCACCTTCGCGATAAAACTTGGTCCATGTTCTGGCCCACTTTTCTCACATTCATAGCTTGCTGGTTGTAATTTTAATTTTTCAAGTATTTCCTTTAACATTACTTTAAATTGCGCGGTAACAACAATAACTTCTTGATTTTCCATTCGTAAAAAAATCTACCTGCAAATAAATTCAATTATTATATTATTATAAACAAATATTAATAAAAAAAACTAAGGATAATAAAGTCGAAGTTTTTTTTACGTATAAAAAAATAATATGTTTATTTTTACACTACTTGTTTTTTAAAAAATAACAAATTATTCTTAAAAAAAACAAATATAAACTTCAGTTTTTTTAAAACAAAACAGTGTTTTTTTTGTTTGTAAGTGTTGAAGAAAATTGACACAGGAGACGTTAATTTATTAAATAAATTTTGGTTTAGAAATTGGTCTGATTTTAATTATTTTAAAATTAAATTATTCTAAAAAAAAAATATGAAATCAGGTGGTTGAAGTTGGAGAGCATACAATTAATTTTGGATATAATATTGTAGTACATTTAATTTAGGCTATTTAGTGGTTTATTTTAAATCAGAATGTAGCAGAAGTTAAATTTAAATATAGATATTATATGTTAAATTACACCATAATTATTTAGTTTTTTATGAGCAAAACTAATGCATTTAAATTTAGAATAAATTCAGTTATCATATTATTATAAACAAATATTAATAAAAAAAACTAAGGGTATAAAAAATAATATGTTTACTTTTACACCACTAGTTTTTTTTTAAAAAAATATTTTTTGAAAAATATCCAAATATAAACTTTAGTTAAAAAAAACAGTGGTTGTTTTTTTTTTGTTTTGGATGTAAGTGTTGAAGGAAAAAGACCCAAGGGACGTTAATTTATTAATAAATTTTGGTTTAGAAATTGGTCTGATTTTAATTATTTTAAAATTAAATTATTTTGAAAAAGGAATATGAAATCAGGTGGTTGAAGTTGGAGAGCATATAATTAATTTTGGATACAGTATTGCAGTATATTTAATTTAGGCTATTTAGTGGTTTATTTTAAATCAGAATGTAAAAGAAGTGAAATGTAAATATAGATATTATATGTGAAATTATAGCAGAATTATTTATTTTTTTATGAGTAAAAATGATGCATTTAATTTTAGATTATCTAGTTTGTTGTAACCCGAGAGATCTATATACATGAATATTGATAAATTTTTAAACAATATATGAATAGCTTACTGGTAATGTTATAGAATTTTAAAATATATATAATCAGATATTATAAAAGCAAAATTTTAAAAAGAAACCTACACATATCTGGCTATTGTTGAAGTTGGTTGCATGAGAAATCTTCAACTCTGTGTATATATAAAGAATTTAACTGTTTGAAAGATATTGTTGAATAAAAGAAATTAAACTGTTTACTCACGGGTTTAATTGTATGCTTAATAATTTATATAAGTTTTGACTTTTTTAACACCCTAATAATCAATGCATTGCAGAATGTTCCATTTAGTTAAATTTCTTTGCATGTGAGTGGCAGTGCATGCATTAAATAAAAGTTGTATAAAGTCAGCTGATTTGAAAGCATGCTTTTATTTGTATTGAAGAACGGTCTTTATTTGCACGATTTTCTATGGTTGAAATTGATGTTAAATAACATGCATGCGCAAGCAAGCTATAATGTCTAGATAGGGATTCCAAGAAGCATATCATTTCATTGCACTGGCCCATCTTCTTTTAATAAAAATACTACCATTCTCTTGAACCAACTTAAGAAAAGAAATGAAAGGCAGCCTTTGTAAGTTGCAAAAGGCCACATTCGTAGATAATTAGTTAAACTAATTAATACTTACATGAAAGGCTCTATTTTTATTATAGTCAATTAAAATAATAATATAATAAAATGCATAGCTATGGATTATATAATGAATTAAAAAAACATTATTAATATGCAAATAATTATTTATAGCTTAATTAACATGCTCTATATGATTCATTTATATATTATATTTTTATAATATATATAAATATAATTTTCATTTCTTGGCATTGGCATTCTTATCATTTCAACATTCAAATTGATTCAACTAATTATTATAATTTATGTTATCAATTTAATCTAATCATAATTTTTTTTTTATGTTGTTAGTTTTTATTCTTACAATACATTGACTGTATGTTTAAAGGGGTTTGGAATAGTGCTCCACATAATACTATTCTGAATTGACATGTATTTTGGAAGCTTAAAAATAAAGTCATTACTTATTCTTTGTATTTACAAATATTGTATGAAAACCAATATTAATAAACAACTTAACATCTTTTTTAGCATCAGCCACCATTATATCACATAGCCATATGTTTAATTAACTAATTTAAAAAATTTTAAAAAAAATGTAAATATTTATTACACCCAACAAACTTTACAGTTTAAGAATAATTTAAACATATTATTTAATTTTATAGCTATCACATTAATCTTATAATTAATTAATGCTTATATCATTCATTGAAGAAAATATCAATATCATGTTTTTTTATATTTTTATTTTTATTTATTTTGATTTTTTTCATTATGTGTGTTGTTGAGTTGCCAGGAATAATGAAGTTTTATAATTTTTTTTTTAAATCGGAAGAAAATGAGCTTCATTAGAAGAGCAATAGAAAAATTTTCTATTTTTTATAATCTCTAAGGAAACAACATTTTGTATAAATTTATTTTTTAAATATTAAAAATTATCTATGATTTAAAAATAAAATAAATTATTTTGTTCCAAAAATAATTCAATTACATAGAAAAAATAATCAATTAATTACTATATATTATTGAAGAAAATTTAAAATATTCATGAAAATTGATTAGTTTAGAAAACTCTCCCACTTGAATAATGTTTCAAGTGTTAATTAAAATTTTGAAACATGTTTGAATTGACAATTAAAAATTTATAAAAAAACTTTGATGTTATTGAAAATCAATATCAATATGCCATTATTTCAAAATAATTTAGCTGTCTTATTTTTATCTTTTAATTTATTCAAGAAACAATATTAAAATTATTTAAAAAAATAATATAAGCACATGTGATGTGTTTTGGCATTAAAATAAAAACTTTTATCTATTTATTATTTATCCATGTCCACGCTCTTCAAACTTTAAAAATTGTTTATAATTAATATCAAAACAAGGGAATTTTTTTTAAAAATTATATTTATTTTCTATATCAGTACATCTTTTTATATTGATAACCATTAAAAAAATAAAATTTATTTAAGTTGTTCAAAAATAGGTTTTAAAAGAGAATTATTTTTTTAACGCAACAAAACAAGATTTATAATTATAAAATTTTAAAAAATTTCAATTTTCTTTACGACAATAAAAATTTAAAATAAATCTGAGAAATTTTAATATTTTATATGGAATGAAAATAAATTTGTAATTTTAGGGAAAAAATAACTAAAATGGAAATAAGAGTAGGAATGGATTTTTTTTCAATTTTTTTAAATTTTAAAAAAATAAAATTCTTATTTATTAATTTCATATATGATATTTTTTTAATGTATATTAAAAATGGTAACTATTTAAAAAGATTAAAGAAAAATCAAATAAATAAATAAATAAATAAAGAAAAAGCTAGTATAACAACACACAAATTCTAATTTTAAAATTAGTATTTGAGAGAGAGAGAGAGAGAGAGAGAGAGAGAGAGAGAGAGAGAGGGAGAGAGTTTGTGTATATCTGTTAATGTTTTTAAAAAATAAATTATTAAAAGATGCTATCTATTTTTTTTTTATATATATATATGTGTTATAATATATATATATTAATTTATTTAGTTTTCTTTTCTTCCAATTGGGCATTCTTAGCACTTCAAAATATAAATTAATTTTACTAATTATTATAATTTCCATTATTAATTTAATATAATTTTACTAATTTGTTTGGGTTATATATATATATATATATTTATCTTTCTATCTTTATTCTTATAATGCTTTTCATGTATTTTAAACGGGATGTGGAAGAGCTCTTCACATAATACTATTGTTAATTACCATATATTTTGAGATTCTAAAAGTAAACACTTTGATTATTTTCTGTATCTACATATAAATAAAAAAAGAGAATATCATGGGATAAAAATTTAAAATAAATAAATAAAAACTTTTCATTAGTTTCATTCTCCTCCTCTGCATCTAAAAGAGGGGAAAAACAACTCAAACTCTGAATATAAATTTAAAGAAAAGATATTTAAATGGTAAAAAATGGGCTTTGTGATCTTTTTCTCTCCAATCTAGTACCTGTCAACAAAAATAAAACAACAAAATAAAATATTAAATGAAAATTTCATGAGGAGAAAGGCAAATAAAATGAACTGAAATGGAACAGTTTCTAGTTTTTTTTCTCTAATATCCTACCCTTGTGAAGAAAACCATAAACAAAAATTTTAAAATAAAATCAAAAAAATAAGGAAGATAAACAATATCTTTCTTTGTAGTATTTTCCCCCCTAATCTTATACCTATAAAATAAACCTTCAATGGCCAATTAAAACATGAAATCAATTATATTTGAATAGACCATTAGAAATAAATTACCCTAACCCAAATCATAATCTTTTTGAGTTAAAACCCGAGTTAAAACTAATCCACCTCCAGTTAGGAACGGCCAGAACACGTAGGTTGTGTTGATGTTAACAGTCGTCGGTGATGATGATGGTGATGGTGATGTCAACGGTAGCTCTGGTGGTAGATTTGTTGTGATGCGATGAGATCGACATGACAGTAGTGATCGGAAAAAAGAAAGGAGATTCGGCGGTGCAGGCAGGCCGGTGGCAGATCTGGGGAGGAGAGAGGGGTAGTCGGGAGATAGATCTAGTGCGGTGTGGCGAGATCTGGCAACAGTGACCGGAGAAGGAAAAGGGCGGGCGGAGATCTAGCATGGGTGGATTTTTTTTATTTTTTTACATACAAGAGAGGATTAAGGGAAAAGAAGGGCCAACGGCAAATCTGGTGCAGGACAGTCCGGCAACAGTGACTAGATTCGGAAAAGGGCGGCCGGAGAGGAGGCCTGTGCGAGGAGATCTGGCACGAGTAGGTTTTTTTTTTCACAAGCTAGAGAGAAGGAAGGGAAAAAAAAAGATAGAGGGGAAAAGTGTGGAATTCATTATGTACAGTTGGAGAGGTCTATAAAGAAAGGGGAAAAAAAACAAGGCTAAGTTCTGGAATTTAATTTTTGAATAATAGAAAAAATTGAATCTAAACAATAATGGTGGAGAAATAGAATCTTAATTTTCTAAAATATTTTATAAGAGGTTATGATTGCTTTTGTCACACCCACCCCTTCTACCGAGGTAAATGTGGCACCCATCAGTTAAAATTCCCTTTTAACTGGAAACTGACACCCTGGTTTAAACAAAATCAGACCTACAAATTATAATTTACAACTTTACATCATCTACAGATTCAAATACATAAATACCATAAATACAATATCTCAAATTTGCGGGTACAACCGCTACAAGATCACGACACCCAAAAAAAAATAGAAAGAAAGATATGGGACCCACTGCAATCTTGGACTCAACCTGACTAGCTCTATACTCAATCAGGCAATCTAGGGTCCTGCTCCTGCAGCTACAGCACATTCAGTTGGTCGGTAGTGGCTTAATAATTTCAAATACTTAAATACAGTGTATATAAAGTATATAAATACTGATTTCTCAGATAATTTTCCCAATTTTCCCAAATACAAGAATTTTAGCAAAATACATCTTTAAATAACTTTTGAAACATAAATTCAACATAAATCAACATCAATTTGATTTTCTCAGAAAACACAAATTTTGTGAGAGACTGGTCTCATCACAATTCAAAAATATAACATAAATCTCAAATCCAAAATAAAGCAATACCCAACACTCACCCAAAGATAACATGGTGCTAGAAAAACTCTCTAAACCTTCGCCAGCGTGCCACGGGCTAGGGTTCGAGCCGTCAAGGAACTCATGTCCTTAACGTTGACCCATCGGTTCACCGATCGGTGATTCGGCCACTCCGATGAATATCCGATCAGGGGCTCTACACTCCCACCGAATCGGCCCTCGTAGTAATCGACGGGTCAACACGCCACCTCAACGGTGGCCGGTGGAGACCGCCTATCGCAGAGGATATCACCAAAAACAAATCACCACAATAAACATAACTCCACTCGGAGTACGATACCCATCCATAATCATAAATCAATAATACTCGGCCCTTTTTGCACAAGGACAAGATAAACACATAAGCAAAGCCCAAACTTTTTATTACAAAAATAATTTTGCAAGTCCGAACACAAGAAGCAACATGGAAATCCTTTCCTTTCAACAATTCAAAATTTGTTTCAAGTCTAGGATTTCACCAAATCAAATATTTCCACAACAAGTCTCAAGTTTCATATAAAATAAAGATTTCACAAATTCATGGATACATATATCAATCACAATTTCCATGATAACAAAACAAAAGCCAAATGAGACATCCAATATTTTCTCAATAAAAACTATCATTCACCAAAATACTAGAAAAGTCCAAATCCAGGACACCATTCCTATACTAGGAATGAAAACCAGTACCACAAATATTGTCGGTAAACCATTTTAATACGCGCACAAGATTTCACAAATCATTCCAAATCAGAGCATATGTAACCATCCAAAAATAAATACATGAATTGAATAATTAAATCACATATACATGTATTTCCACTATTCACAAACACGTATAATTATACAAAACTGATGTATCAATACGGTTATCATGGCACATCGTAGGAAAATAAATATAAGTATATTTCGACCTTATACGCAATTAAACATAATAAAATAAAATAATTAAACCATTATTTTCAGAATACTAGCCATTAAATAATTATTTCAAAATAATAATTAAATAATTATAATTAAACCATCATTTCCAAAATAATCATAATTATCCAATAATTTAAATAATAGCCACTACCAACTCACCTGGTGTCCTTGGGTTCCTTGCTAGACCTGGAACTCCCTCCCAAGACTGAACAACACCTATACGAATAATATAATAAAAAAATAAATAATATATTTAAAACTCAAAAGAAAAATACAAAAATAATAATCAACTCTCTATTGGGCCCACTCACTCCAATCGGTTAAAATCCGACCTTGCATAATCCAACTGAGCTTAATTGCATTTTAAACCACTTTCAATTTAGACTAAACACGACTTTAAACCAATCTAGACCAATCTCAATTCCATTGAACCAAGCTTAATTGCACTGAACCAAACTCAATGTCACTGAACCAGCTTGAACCAACCCAATTCTTATTCAAAATCCATTGAACCAACTTGGTTCAGTCCAAAACCCTTAACCCAAAATCAACTGAACCAAACCCAAACCATCTCAACTTGATTTGATCAAGCCCAACTCAACCAAATCAATTCAACTCAATCAATTCAATCCAACTTGGTTTGATCCAACCAATTCAACTTGGCTAACTCAACCAATTCAATCTAACCATCATCATTAACACCTTAATCATCATCATCAACTTAATTAATCAAACCAAACCCTAATCTCGGTGCCACAGTAATTGCTACAGTAATTCCGGCAATCTCATCTCCATTTCAAGAAATTTTCAACTCAAATACAAGGTTTTCTCAAAACAATTTCATACACTCATCATCTACAACAACATATCAAGTTTTTCTACTCAAATCCATCATTTTTCTTCATCAAATCCACCAAATACACACACACATACATTCAAGTATATAAATAAATAAATCATCAAAATACTTACCAAATAATACTTCATCCATTCTCCCCTCCAAATACCAAACTTAATCTCTTCCAATTTCTCTCCAAATCTCTCACCTTTTTCTCTAAATCTCGGAGTTACTGTAGCAGGGGAAAAGAATGAGAAGGAGATGAAGAGATGAACACTCAAGAGTCTAGATTTTTTTCTCCCAATGAAATTTTCAGCCAAAATTTACATTTAGTCCCTCAAAAACTTAACTTCTAGAAAAACAGTCCCTGAAAAACTCACAAATGGTCCCTGAATTATAAAAATAATATTCTCAAAAAGATCCTTTTCAAATTACCCTAACGGTCCCCAGGGTTATAACACAACATTTTTTAAAAAGATCCCTTCCATCTTACTTTTCGAGATCTCGGTTTCATAAACATTTCATGTCCATCCTTTTCATTTATTCTTTAACCCAAAATCTTTTAAAAACTTTTACATTTAAGTCCTTGTTCTTTCCACTTGGGTTTCTCACCAAAATTACTCTGTACAAAAATATTACTGCAACTGTAGTAATACCCTGAATATATTTTTCCAGTAATTATCCAAAGGTTCAGGGTATTACAGCTTTTCCTGCGGCCCATCAAACCCTTAATTTTAAGTTAACCACGTGTCAATTGTTCATATCATAAATAAGGGATAGAATTAATATATAGTATAGATTTAAATTTCACAGTCCCTCATTTTTCGGAAAGCAGCAGCGTGTGAGACTGATGAGTATGTTTTGAGTGCAAGTTTGATTGTGCTTCCTCTTTCATGAACTAGTAACATCATTGAACTTATTTAAAGTATTGAATGAAAATTTTCTTAAATTTATTAAAAAAAGTAATTAGTTTTTTGTATTTGTAAAATTTATTATAATATTTTTCAAATCATGGCGCCATGTGTTCACATGCTTTTCCCTTTAATAATTTTCCTATAATTTTTTTGAAGTTATATATATATATATATATATATATTAACAAAGCCACAAGCATCGCCTTATAGGGGGAGGGAATTACTAGGGGATATACAAGAACAGTGATACATCAATTTACATAGTATTTATACAGTGTTTGTAACAATATATTCAATCCAAAAATTCGACCATAGATCTATTTTTTCACTATTTAAATAATAATTCACTGCATTCAAAGTGGTCGTTAATTTTTTTTGAACTTTCATTAAACAACCTATTTATCCCTAATTATTTTTTGACATAATTAATTTTTTCAATTAATTATTTTTATTATTTTTAGATTTCTAACCTATTAATTTCTAAGTCATGGGTTTTAAACTAGTTTCGGTGGGTATTCAAAGTTTTATACAAGAAAAAATAAACGTCTTTCAAAAAATATTTTTATGGGTACAAAAATTTGAACTTAAAACTAATTATTATTATTATTTTTGACTAATAGGCGACAAGTGCCCTTATTTAAGAGATTGTCAAAAAAACAAACAGGTATGGAGGCGCACAAATTACGGTGCGCTTACAAATCTCCTAAAAAAATTCCCCTGCCCTGCAACTTTGGAGAGGTGAACCACTGTTTCTCTCACAAGGGACCCACACTCAAGTTGTGAACAGTACATGAACAGTATTTGGCCTAGGTATACTATACAATACATGAGCAGTACAAGAACAATACTAACAGGGGAGAGATTTGAACCCTAATCCTCCTCCTTGCACCCAATTGTCTCACTATTGGGTTATCCAATGGTTGACTTGAAACTAATTACTTAAATAATTTAAATTTCCTCATTGGTTTTAACTAATTTTTATCTAGAAAACTAAAACTACTATAAAATTAGTAAAATTCAAATATTAACAATAAAAGATACTTTACCTTTAAAATTGTAACTGTTTTCTTTCAATAAAACTTAAATTATGTATAACTCATTAATTTTTCTATGGTATCATAACATTGCTTGTTAAGAGTACTTTATAAAAACAGCTTTAAAATAATATAATCAGTACATATATTTAATTTGATGGATGAAATGCATATTATTATGAAGTGCAATAATTTTTCAGCATTTATTGCACAAATTCCAAATGAGATAAACAAAACAACAACAATAATTACAGTATGTTGTGTGTTTTAAAAAAAACTCTGGAATGTATTTATGTTTTTATTTAAATAACTGTTGTTGAATTAAATAATCCATTTAAAACTTGATAGATTTATATAGTTTAAATTTGAAGCTTAATTAATAAGTAATTATTTTTTATTCATATATAATATGAATAAAATTACATAAATACCCTTGTTTGCCTTATATTAATGTGTACATTTTTAAAAATGCTTTGTGTTTATTTTAATTATAAAAAATAGATTTTTTTACAAGCAATTAAAATTAAAACATAAAAATTAAGTAGAAAAAAAAGCAACAAAGACTAGACATATAAAAGATATACACACATACATACCTATATGTTTATTTTCAAATATAGTGAAAAATATATATCTTTTATTTTTAACTGTGAATAAATATCAATAATTTATTAATATTTAAAATAGAATTATTATTATTATTATTATCATAAAAATAGGGCTTTTTTTTTAAATATTACAAAAAAAAATTACTAAATTACGCATGTTTGGGATTATTTACCAAAATACGCAAGTTGGTGGAAAACGGTAAACCTTTCCCCGTTTTCAGTTTTTTTTTTTATTTTTAAAATATAGAAAACGGGAGAGTTTCTCCCGTTTTTATTTTTAATTAAAAATTATGAAAAGCGGAGAAACTCTCCCGTTTTTCAAATTTTTAAATTTGTTTAATAAAAATAAAAAGCGGAGAGTAACTCCAGTTTTTGTTTTGTTTTTGTTTTAAAGCCTTGGATTCCTTGTCCTGGTAATGTTGGTTAGCTTTTAAATTTGTTAAAAATTCTCATTACTTAGCTTTTGACAAATGAACACAACTATATTAATCTTTACTAA
Source organism: Dioscorea cayenensis subsp. rotundata (assembly GCF_009730915.1). NCBI lineage: Eukaryota > Viridiplantae > Streptophyta > Magnoliopsida > Dioscoreales > Dioscoreaceae > Dioscorea > Dioscorea cayenensis. The sequence goes on from NC_052475.1 coordinate 4,540,003, forward strand.
CGGATATAAATATATCCGTTGAATTATTTTATTATTATTTTTTTATATAATACCCACTTCTCACTTCCCACTTCCCACTTCATGCAGCAGAGACGAGTCAAACCATCGCAGGTCGGGCTGAAAAGTCTGCTGGTCAAACCTGCGCCACCTCGATTGATTGGGACAAAGCGGGACGGTCGAAACCCTGCACGATCGGCTGAAAGTACATGCGATCGAAACTTCGCACCACTCAGTGATTGGGACAAAGCAGGACAGTCAAACTGCACCGTCAGGCACTAAAAGATGCAGCGAGTCGAACTGCCGCACCACTCGAGTGTTTGGGACAAAGCGGGGCGGTCAGAACTCTGCGCAGTCGGCCGCAATCTGCGGTCAGAACTCGCACCACTCGGTGATTGGGACAAAGCGGGAGCAGATCCAAAGCGCAGATCGGCCACGAGATGCGCCGGTCGAAACCTCGCACCACTCGGTGATTGGGACAAAGCGGGGACGATCAGAACTGCGCGATCGGCCAAGACTGGCACGGTCGAACCTGCACCCAGTGATTGGGACAAAGTATGACTGATCGAAACCTGCACTGATTAGTACTTAGCACAAAAAGTAGGTTGGTCAAACCTAAACCCGATCGATGATTGGGACGGGTCGAAACCCTGCAATGTTCATAAATGAAATTTTCAAAATTCGAGCTCTTTATATAAACCAACATTAGTAGCCCATTTTCACTCTTGCATACTATTTACTTACTCACTCACTCACCCATACTTCTTTTTTTCTTATCTTCAACGATGGCGGAGACTTCACTTGTATTGGTTTTACTACAATGGTTCAATCATTGCTAGTGAAGATACAATTATATTTTTCGTCGAGGATCAATCATATTTGTATGTCGAGGCGACATCTCTTACGAAAATTTAAAGAGATCCATTGAAGAAAGTATTGAGGCTGACGACAACCTAAGAGTTTCATATATCAAATACGGACCCGATTTCTTCGGGGATCCGGTAAGATTTGCTATCGATCATTCAAATTGCGTAATGGCCAGAGATGTTCGGATGATGTTCGATCGCCACAAAAGAAATCCGGATATTGGCATTATTGAATTGTATGTGAAGTTCATATTGCAACTTTCGAGGGTGCTCACTTCCGACAACAAACCGCCCCAAATGGCGAAGTTCAACTCAATTTGAGAGCGGGAGAGGATTTCATCACCATGCCAGAGTTAATGAACTTTGAGCGGCTCTAGTGCGGATTGGAGGGCACATGATGATCCAGCATCGATAATTATTTCACTAATTCACGACATCTACAAGGCGGAACAAGTTCTTTTCATGATACTCATGAAACCCGAATTTGAGTCGAGTATGGCCCGATCGATTGGAGCGATGGCGGCGGCGATGGTGGCGACTTTGGGGAAGACACCGAAGCAAGTGTTGATGACATTCGATTAGAAGAATGTAATCTTGAGGCGTTCAATGATACGCCCTGAATTTCATGATGGCACAGATGGAGCCCTCCGGCACGTATCATCGAACCCTTGATTTGGGAAGCATATCGGCTACAAAATTTAGGAGTGCCCTTTGTTGTATCGCGAACAGCATTAAGCTGGAGCAGCGACAAATGGAGATCTTCATGTAGGCGTGGGGTTTGAAAGCAAAGATGATCTGTGTGTGCCATGATTAAGCATTCTGCTTACTTCGATCTGTCGAATACTGATGTTGATTGAGTCGCGATTCGACTCGATACTACGAGTAAATGTAAGTCAGTATGGCGATGGGTGCAATTGGAGGGTTGCGCGCGTCCTATATGGCGAAGACGGCTTTAGGAAATTACAAATGCAGCTGGGCCTCACCGCGTGTTCATCGCGATGATCTCGCGGATCGTTCGAAAAGGCTGATTCAAACATGATTTGTCGTCAAATATAGCGCTAGTCAGCGACGACCAGCGTCGATATACTCGGTTTTAATAAGCGGAGATCAAAAATCGATCACGGATACATGCCGACATATAGGGAAAGTATGGACTGCTAAGCAAAAAGCGGTTGAGCGACATTTGGCGATTGGGAGGGAGTCCTGACGAATTACCAAGATGGCTATCGACGTTGCAACATTTTGTTCTGAGACGATAGTTGATCTTGAGACCCGGCCCGACGTCTGATGGACCTTACGAGTGCGTGATGCTCGAATCTTTTATAAAGTTTTTACAGAGCTTCCCGCTGCGTGGAGGCTTTCAAAAAATTAGCAAAGCCCGGTCGTCGGATAGATGGCACCCATATTTACTGAGCAAATACAAAGGCAGCTTTGTTGTTGGCGATCGCATGAGCAGTAATAAAAATATCTTGCCAGATTGGTTTTGCCATCGTGGAAGGAGAAAGCGTTGGGTGGATGGACTTTCTTCTTGCTGCAACTTACGTTCTAGTGTAACACCATGACAAGGAATATGCTTTATGTCGATCGCCATGAATCTATCAAATCGAGCTTTTTAGATCGCTTGGCGTGAGATGAGTGCTCCCTCGTGCGTACCATGTTTATTGCATTAGACATATCTCGAGCCAATTTCATGCGTCGTTTGAAACAAAAAGAAATGCAGCGGATAGTTGTCAATATTGGCAAAGTTACAAGATTAACTAAATCTAACTCTTACATTGTTGTTAATTATTGAAGTTATCTTAACTTTTTAAGTTCACTGTTGCAGGTTATTCGAAAACCATTCAAGATTTTAACTACTTGGTATGGTTTTACTACGGGAACGACGATGAAGAGGCGACGAGATGGTTGGATAACATACCGCGGGAGGAGAGTGGGCTCAAGCGTTCGATAAAGAAGGGAGAAGATATGGTCGCATGACGACTAACCTCGCGGAATGTGTTAATTCGATTAGCTTAAGGGAACAAGAAACCTTCACTACGCGGTACATGGTTAAATCAGCGTACTTCGAGCTTGCGGAGTTGTCGTGAGGAAAGGTGTATGACGCGCAGAAAGCTCGGATCGCATCGGAGCCTTATCTCTCGAGATCGCTAATGAAAGCGATCAGAAAATCAACAAGCAGCGTCCGGCGTTCGTTAAATCGATTTGACCGTGAAGAGAAGTCGTTCATGGTAGATGAGATGTACCCCGCGCATATGCGGGAGACATGCTAGCAGCTTTTCGTGTCAACCTAAGATCGCATTGGTGCCGCCGTGGTGCTTTTCAGAATGACTGCGATTTTCCATGTCGGAGCATGTCCTTGCGGCGTGCCTGCATATTACGGCTACGTTGGGAGAGGATACATGATTGGCGGTATGAGCTCGACAGCTTTTTAATGTATGATCGTAAAGAGTTTGAGCCGATGATCAAATGAGGGATATTGGAACCCTTATATGGTCCACATCTCGTCCTAATATTACGATGGGAAGATGCAAAGCGAAAGGAAGACCAAAATCTCTGATTCGTAGCATGAGATGGATATTAGGAAGGTGTCATTTACAAACGTATGGTTTATCGTCAGACGAAGGACATAATCATGCGAAATTGTCCCAACATTTGCACGGTTCAAGTACTCGGTACGTAATATAGTCTAAATGTCTTTTTCGTTGTAATGTTTTAATGATGTAAAGCCTCTTTACATATAATTATAACATGCAATGAGTTATCATTAAAAGCCTTTTCTTAAAGCGTATGAAGACAAGACAAATGCAAAAGAAAAAGTAAATTTTAAAACAATACACAACATAGAACACCAAGCAAAAATCAACCTAAAGATAGTTTTGTGCAGACATGATAAAGGGAAAACAACAACTAATGCAGAGTCTACTCTCTAGTCTACTGCTTGCCACTCTCGTTAAAACATTGAGGGTGGGTGAATATCTCTGTCGAGGCGGGTCCCCGTGGCCTGGGTCTTCGTGCTTGCTTTCGGGTGGCGGGTCGTCGTCATGGATGATTCATCCGAGATCGCGTATTCTTTGAGGTGGGTGTTCGAGGTTCGCGACAGAAATCCCGAAGGGGTTTGGGGTGATTCGATCTTATTCTTGGAAATGAAGTTGAATGACTAGATTGTCCGCGTTCATGGGTGGATGATGGAGGTTGATATTCGAATAAATTCGCACAAAGTCCATCCGAGAAATCAACTGGTATCTGATTTGGGCTCGTGGAGGAAATCCATGGAGATGAGATGATCGAGTAGCGTTGAGTATCATCGAGTGAGATGAAATGGTCGATACCGCCGTGATGTGAGTGTCGAGGAATATGTGCCTCGTCGTGTTAGGCAGGAACTATCTTGAAACGCGGCGTCGTCGTCAGAGGAGGACTCGGTGGTGTGCATCTGACCCAGCTGTGGAAGCTCTAAGGGGCGCTTGAAGGTGTTCCCTCTCGTCTGAGGATCCAGCGAGTCCACGATGCATCGATAAAAATAGTATGGTATTAGTAGTATACCGAGTCGTAATATTCCACAGAGCGTTCGTTATTCGGCGGGAACATGGAGGGTTGCAAAGCGGCGTAGCTCTATCTCTCGATATCGATCCATCTTCGATGCGTGATGCCCGATGCGTGTCGATTCTACCGTGAAGATCGCGATCGATGAGTCGGTCGATCTGGTCGGATCGAGAGGAACACCTTGGGCGGAGCCAAATTGTCTTTAGTCGCCGATCATTTGGTGCGCTCAACGACGACGAAGCAAATCGATGATGTAAGCGCGATCCGCAAAGATGCATCTGCGAAAATGTCATGTGGCGACTGCGATTATCTCGATTGGCGAATCATAAAGGCCGCCATATAAACTTTTCAAAATTATTTACCAAATAATCAATGATTATTAATACCTAAAATATGTGTATGAATTATCGGTTTTAACAACATTACAATGCGTCTCAACCGATCTAGTAGCTGCCTATATATCTTCACATTGTGCTTGTTACTACTGTATCATCATCCCGCTTGATGTGCGCCCACCGAAAAGTGAGAATGAATTATAATTTCAATGTATTATAATTAAGTGTAAAAATGAATTATCAATTTAATTTTGCTCTCACCTCGAGCGAGAGGAAAGGATACGATACTACGCGGGTTTGAGGGGATATACTTGAAATCCTATACCATGCCCATGATTGAAGTAATATCATAGATCATCTGATATTTTTCATATCCTTGTTGGATCTGCAGGCATAAAGACACATGTCTGAGGGTTGCTAGACATCTCTGAGACCCCAGCTGTATCTTCTGCCTACGTAAAAATCCTCCGAAGTGGTAACCACTAAATGAGACCCTAATGCGAGGGACATATCGGCATGAGGACACAGCCAGATAAGCCCTTAGGATATAAGGCGCGTGCATAACATTCTATCTGTGGTTGACTGCGTCGTGTAATGAGCATGCGAAATGTTTCCTCGAGCCAGCGTTAGAGTTATACTCGACCTTTCCTTTTGCTCTGCGTGTGGGACCACTCCGAAGCAACTCTGCGAGCAGTGCACTTCCTAGTAGGAAGTCGGCCAGATGACTTCGTGGCGGATTAATCGGTAAGCCCAAGTAATAGTGCCACATCTTCAGCGTGATTGTTGTCTCACCGCATGAAGGTGGAATGTGTGTGTTTTCGGTCGCCATCTCTCCACTAATGCGCTCACAGAGCGGCGTCGAGTCGAGAAATTAGAAATTTGGTAGCGTGATAGAGCCAGACTTCTCTTAAAGGCCTATGATTTTGTGGAGGCTCTGCGATGAGACACATGTCTACGCCTGAGAACCCGATCGGGTACATGAAAGTTATATATTAATCAATTTCATATTAAATGGAAAAAAATAAAAATAGGGTTGACTTGAAAAATATAAGACACGAAAAATCATAAATCGAACATATGCGTGAAAAAATTAAATATGATTGAAGAGTAAACCATAAACATTGGTGTGCTAATAATATACTAGTTTATCTAAATAAACGTGCTTCGACCATAATATAACAATTATTAATATAATAAAAATTAACCTAATAATATACTAAGTTATCTAAAATAATGACTTAATACAATTATTGATAAAAAGCCTAATAATATATTAGGTTATCTAAATAAAACATGCTTCAAAGGGTTAATATAACAATTATTAATACAGATAATTAATTATCACATAATAAAAATTATTCATAAAACCTAATGACATAATACAATTATTAATAATAAACAAAATTACCTAAAAATAGAGTGGGTTATCTAATTAAACATGATTGGGGTGCTAATAAGATAATTATTAATCGATTAATAATTATGATATAATACAATTATTAATATAAAAATAATGACTTAATACAATTATTAATATAACCAAATAATATACTCCGTTATCTAAATAAACATTCTTGAGGGTTAATATAACAATCATTAATACAATAATTAATTATGGCATAATAAAATTATTCATAAAACCCTAATGACATAATACGATTATTAATAATAAAAATTACCCTATAAATATAGTGGGTTATCTAATTAAAACATGATTGAGGTGCTAATAAGATAATTATTAATACGATTAATAATTATGACATAAAAATTATTATGTGAAAACTAATGTCTTAATATAATTATTAATAAATAATTAATTTCAAAAGTTATCTAATAATACAAAAATATTACCTTTTTACGACAAAATGGATGAAATGTGATCATCTACGTAATCTTAAGAATCTGTAAAAAGTGTCATCGGAAATCCAAATACAGTGTAAGTAGAAAAGCAGCATGTAATTAGAAAGCTTGAAGAGAAAATGAGAATGAGAGGCAGGTATGAAGTGGGAAGTGGGAGTGGGAGTGGGAGTGGGAGTGGGTATTATATAAAAATAATAATAAAAATAATTCAACGGATATATTTATATCCGATTAGTAAAAAGATAATATAGTTGTGTTCGTTTGTCAAAAAGTTTAAGTAATGAAAATCTTTTATAATTTAAAAGTAGCAAAGCATTCCGGGAATGAGGAATCGAGGCTTTTTAAAACACAAAAAGCAGAGTTACTCTCCGTTTTATTTTTATTAAAAATTTTTAAAAAATTTGAAAGCAGGAGATTTCTCCGTTTTCATAGCCTAATTAAAAATAAAAGCAGGAGAACCTCTCCCGTTTTTCTATATTTTAAAAATAAAATTAAAAAATGACAGGAAAGGTTCTGTTTTCTAGCAAACTGAGTATTTTTGGTAAATAATCACGACGATGCGTAATTTAAGTAAATGTAATATTTTTACCT